>NW_006920940.1:214256-216753 GCF_000392275.1 Phaeoacremonium minimum UCRPA7
CACTGCTGCCCTGTTTCAGCATATTGCACTGAGTACTGCTCATCATGAACATGCCAGGATTTGAATCCGCACAATAACAATCACTAAACAAGTTAGCTAAGATCATGCCATGGTAAATCCAGCGTCGCACTTACTTGTTGAAGACACCTGCATAAAGGTGACCTTCACACGCTTCAGCGCACATTTCAAGATCCATCAATGGACTGGAAGCAACCAAATTAAAGGCGGGATGACCATCATGAGAGCCAACGCATCCCAAGAAGCTGAATGCAGCTACTGGTTCTGGGAAGGAGTTTGGCGAAGGTGTTTCGCTTGCGAGTGACTCGCTTGATGAACTAGCTGTGGTGCCGCTCACAGGTGCGATCGTAGACGCCAACGGAATGAATGATGACGGAGCAATCTCGATATCAATAGTTGATGCCTCCACGGAAGCACTTTCGGGCGTCACAGGAGTTTCAGTAGATTCTGTTTCAGACGCGGTGGTTATGGCTGACACAATGCTGACCGTTGACGAATAGACTGGTGTACTAGAACTGGTTTCTAAAGTGACGCTTTCGATAGATGTCGTTTCAAGAGAGATAGTTGAAGTCGCAATAATGGAGTTGATGTCAGAAGAAGTCACGACTTCCGAAGTTTGACCTTCTGCAATAGGAACCACGTCATTAGAAATAGAAGTGACAAATGTCGTAGTAGAGGTCGACTCGGTAGTGGTTGTTATAAAAGTGCTGGAAATTGTTGAAGTTGGATTGCTAACAATCAAAGCGTCCCGGGTAAGAATATACGGCCGACTGACTGAGGTAACCGGATTTATAGGTGTCAGGAGTCTTGCCCGTATGTTGAAAGTACCAACATAGGAATTCGAGATTGCAAGAGGCGAGAAAGTGGGTGGATAAGACTCAAATACTTGATTGGAACGACAGCCCCAGTGGCTAAGGCTAGAGTCTGATAGCGAAGGAAAACTTGTTGCTGGGCCCGAGAGATGAATATCGTCATAGCAAACTCCTGTTTCTCTTAATCTGACCGAAAAGTCGCCGAGTTCTGACAATGCGTCTATCTGGCCCGAGATTTGGACAATATCAAGCGACGTTGGAACGACGAAAAAGAGTCCAGTGGAAGATCCATTGACGACATATCGAAGACCATCATTGATCAGGCCCAGAGCGCCCTGGTTGGAAAGTGAAAACCACGAAGGTTCAACACCTAGTATAATCAATCATATTGCCTGTGACGGCTGGTGACCATACTGGTTTGGTATCTTCGAGATATTGAAGGAGAGATGGCAAACCGAAGAATGGGTCAGAAAGAATAATCGCGTCGTAGCTAGCAAAGTCGGCTGTTGTCATGCTGTACCATTCTGTCCTTGTGATGATAGTTGCTACACTCAAGTTAGTTTTCCTGTAATCTGAAAGCGTCACTGGCTTCTTACTTCCGTACCCAAGGGTCTGAGCTGCTGTGAGTTCATATCCCTCTTGGGTTTCTACAAATAGAACTCTCTGAGCAAGTCCTAACCTTGCGGCTAAGAGTATGAGAAGTGCCAGCATGTTTGATGTGAATGTAAATGACTCCGAGTGTGACAGTGTACGAATTCAAGATCTAACAGTTACATTTGAAGACTCTCCCCTGTGGGCTGGTAAACTGGGTTTAAATGCTTTGGTTCATGTTGGATGTAAATATGAGAATCCCAAGTCTGTCGTATAGGAGTACAATACATGACGGAGTCGCCGACCTGACAGACGCCGTCAAATCGCATCTTTTTGGGGCTTCAATGTTTATCTAGTGAAAAGCTGCTTCCAACAAGAATGATCTAGATGAAAAGAAAGAGTCGCATCAAGCCACATTTTAGACAAAGATGATGTGGCTGATTTTGATAGATAGCTTGGTATGCATACTTTACTATTTCACTGGCGTGACTGGCTATTTGGGAGAAAGTGAAATTAAGAACGGAAGAGGCTCTGCCTGTCAAAAATCAGCCACACTCTAAAGGACATTGGCTGGAATGGAGGCGTGTTATGTTCCTGGTATATTCGAGTGTTGGTGCTGGGAACTGCACGCCACATTCCATGATCTTCCAGTCCCGCCCTGGACCGCCTTCAGCTTACCCCGCCTTGTCCGCCTTAGATATTTCTCCAGAAAATATGGTAGTCTAGAATAAATCAACGGTTCGTTAGTTCCGTGAGCTTGTCTAGTCAAAAATGGCTACACTGTAGAAGTAAAGACTTTATAGCACGTGGCGTTGCGGATCAACCGTGTATCATATCGCAATATCGCTCAAATGATTTTTGAATTAGCTGGCCGAGCCTGGCTAGCTTCCAGATATTCTCTGAGTGAATCGTACTAAGTGTCTGTTTGACATATGAGTGAAAATTGATAAGGTTATTGAATATGGTGTATCAGACTGGCTGTCTCACTTTACTTGGCTTGCTGTGGTCTGGCAAACACACAAGTAATGCTGATTAGGCAGTTTATCCGATACCCTGAGTTTGGGGAGCATGGTCTT
>NW_006920940.1:216912-242725 GCF_000392275.1 Phaeoacremonium minimum UCRPA7
AGACACTGCTGCCCTGTTTCAACCTATGAAACTGACAGAACCCCTTTGCAGACGAGTAATTATCAGCTGAATCAGATTATAAATGGAATACGAGACTCATGTACACTGAATGAAGCACGTAACAAGATCCGAATGCAGTCAAACAAGTAGTTAGGCATTAATTTCTTAGCACTGATGTAATCTACTCTATGATTACTTGACTAATCTCAGACTGATAGCCCTTGATACCCTGCTTCTCCTCATCTGTGACTCTAATATCAAAGTAGGTGTCTAACGCAGAGATTCTCTCATCCTCAGTGTCGCACTCAAGTATAGCTTGAGTCATGCCACCTAGATTCTCTTTTACTGTGCCATTTACTAGCATTCGTCTTCCATAAATTTCATATTCTTCAGAGCTTTCATCCTTGAGTCTCCGCAGAAACTTCACTGTCAAGACATTGAACCTTTGATGACTTGTAGGGTGATTGCATACCCAGAAGTTGACAACTCCCCAGTCCAAGGTCAGAAATTCCACTCCTGGAAACGAATAGAAAGAGTTCCACTGCAGACCGGCATTATTCCTGTACTGATACATCCACAACTTACTGTCTTCAGTCCTATGTACTTGAGTTGGTATCCAGTCTCGAACTAATCGGATCTGTTGCGTTCCCAAGTTCTGGTAGATGGGACCATCAATTAATGGAAGTGGCATAATTGGACCATCGCCTCCAAAAGCAACATCGTCATGATATTTCTTTCCATCTGGAAAAGTCACAATATTGACAATATGGTTCCTAAATATCGGTCAAATGACACTCTTCTCTGACTTGAAGACATGATCTTACCACCCAGGATAGTCCCCTGTAGGAATGCCAGATAGTCTGGCCCGTGTTCTTACGCCTGCAGTGTAAGCATCAAATCCTATCGCACGAAGAATGTGATTATATAGGATTGCGATTTCCATGCAAAACCCGCCCCGACCACGTGCATTCGTTACAGTTTTTTGAAAGAGACTTTGTGGGTCTAGGTCTATTTGATGAATGGGATTATAGTGCAAAGATAAGTTTTCGTATGGTAGTGTCGATATTGTGTGGACATGCAATGCAGCCAAAAGCGCTAATGATGGTGATTCATTACGTAGGTGCTTGGGAAAGCCAATGTATTCGAAGTACTCGTGAAGTTGAGCTTGAGTATATGCCGAAGTCATTGGAACAGAAGGAACCTCGTCAGACATTTGGCTGCTTATGTTTGGTACCAAATGGAAACATGGAGCACATTGAGATTGATACAGGATTGAGTCTCGGTTCAGGAAGATGACTCAAAGACCGACCCACAAAGACTTCAAGGCGGTCAGTCTTGCATGACGCGATATCGGTACCCAATCACATTGCGCGCATTTTCTTAGGACACATTAAGGCTCTTTCTTCCTTACTAGGCAAATCGTGCAACTGTAATACGATGCAGAACGGGCTTAGTTGACATATTTGAATACGGTTTGGTTTCGAGGTTTGAGCATGCATCAAATCATTACGCTTGAATACCTAGCCTCCAGATCATCTACGCAATGATACGAATACCAGAAAATGTACAGATTCGGTGCGTCTCCATTAGCCAGATAATGTAAGGAATACAATCCTCTAGAAATTTCACTCGGTCGCTTGGCCGGATTTAGGGGTAGATCACGAGGATGGACTCGTCGGCACGGCCTATCTGATAGCGTCGGAAAGGCATCCGTCAAAACATTGAAGAAAGATCATTTCAGCCAAGAAACTGCATTAATTCAAGCTACTCATCAAAGTATTTAATCTTATGGCTTACCGTATTTCAAATGGGCCATGCTATTCCCACTTAACAGCTCATCTGTCTTCTTCTATTATCCCACAGTCTCCTTATTACTCTTCAAAAATGAATGCTGAACCCGCACTAAATAACTTAAGGCCCGAGATATCCACGGCAGATGTACAGCGGTCGTCGGGTCTTCAAGCCAGCAATGATCCATCTTCAGAACGCCTAGAAGTTAAAGACACCAAGGATCAGACGCAAGACGTTAAATACCCTTCTACAGCTACTGGCTTGATGGTCATGGTTGCTTGCGTGCTGTCTTTGTTTCTATTATCCTTGGTAAGCAGTTTTCAAATGACCAGGAATTGTTCTAACAGCCTGGGCCTCAGGACCGAACGATACTCGGAACAGCCATTCCTACAATCACGAGGCAATTCCGTAAGACCGAACTCTAGTTCGCACAATTGCTTTCACCACTGATCAGTCTCCAGATTCAACATCCGATATAGGATGGTATGGCAGTGCGTACATGCTTTCCAACTGCGCCGTTCAACTTCAATATGGTCGACTCTACCAATTGTTTCCCGTCAAATACGTCTTCATCTTTGCTGTGGTCATTTTTGAGATTGGATCAGCAGTCTGCGGATCTGCTTCGACATCCACCATTCTCATTGTTGGTCGTGCTATTGCTGGAATAGGCTCTGCTGGCGTCATGTCTGGTGTCATGCAAATCATGTTCCACGTCATTCCTCTGCACAAAAGACCGGTGTTTGGTGGAATGTTCGGTGCAGTTGGTGCCATTGCTTCTGTTGCAGGTCCACTTATTGG
This sequence comes from Phaeoacremonium minimum UCRPA7, assembly GCF_000392275.1. Classification (NCBI taxonomy): domain Eukaryota; kingdom Fungi; phylum Ascomycota; class Sordariomycetes; order Togniniales; family Togniniaceae; genus Phaeoacremonium; species Phaeoacremonium minimum. Next base: position 219,502 of record NW_006920940.1, read on the forward strand.
TGGCGCCTTGACGGAACGGGCATCGTGGAGATGGTGCTTTTACATCAATTTACCGTGTGGCGCAGTATCGATCGTGGCCATCATCTTCCTACTCCAAAGTTATCAGCCGGTGAATCATCACCTCTCACTGGAACAAAAGATCAGCAAGCTTGATATTGTCGGAACTTTGGCGTTTGTTCCGTCGATGACATGTCTTATACTGGCGTTGGAATGGGGTAACAGTACATACGCATGGAGCAATTGGCGCATCATACTTTTGTTTCTATGTGCTGGTTTCTCATTCCTTGTTTGGATTCTCCTTCAACTATGGAACAAGGATAACGACACCAAAACATTTAGAGTCTTTGCTCAGCGAAGTATTCTATGCGGGTTCTTCTACAACGGCATGGTCAATGGTTCAATGGTAATCCTGGCCTATTATCTCCCCCTATGGTTTCAGGCAGTACATGGAGATAGTCCTGTAAGCTCAGGTATCTCAATTCTTCCGACGATATTATCATTAGTTGTTTCATCTATACTCACCGGCATCATCACTCAACGAATTGGATACTATTGTCCATCAATGCTTCTTGCACCAGTACCTGCTTCGATTGGAACTGGAGTCTTGACTACATTGAAGCTCACGACTAGCAAGTCTGGCTGGATTGGATATCAGATAATCGCCGGCTTTGGCATTGGTATGGGTCTTCAACAATCCAATCTTGCTGCACAGACGGTTCTTCCTCGGGCAGATGTTCCGATTGGTATTGCTATCATCATCTTTGGACAACAGATGGGAGGTGCTCTAGTCCTTGCCATTGCGGAGACTGTCTTTCAGGAGATATTATCAGACAGGCTACGGGGTGTTCCAGACGCAGACAGGATCATCAAGTTAGGCGCGGCTAATCTTCGAACCATCATACCTCCCGAGATTCTTCCGGAAGTCTTGTCAGCTTACAATGTGTCAATTACAACAACGCTATACCTTGCGGTTGGTTTAGCTACAGCAATAGTTATACCAGCATCTTCTATGGAGTGGAAAGGGATCAAACCGAAGGCTCAAAGTCAGGCTGATGTAACGAAAGAGCAGAACAAGTCTTGACGAAGACCAACCGATATTTGTTCTCCATTGTATAGTAAATTGAGATGATGACAGATGAAATAGACACACAGCCAATAAAGAATATCTTCTCTTTAATTAAAACAACCTAGGTTTCATCAAGTTGAATAAAACCACAGTGTCAATGAGTAGTTGATAATCGCGATTTTTTATGTTGCTAGTTTAGTTGACGCCCCAATAGTAGTCGTCAGCCGTACCGAAACCCCAATCGTTCAACATCGTGAAATCACTATCCATGGCTGGATCTAGCTGAGGAACCTGCAAAATGTCATTTGGTGCTTCGTTGGCCACTAGCTCGGTTCTGTGCTCATGTGTTGAAGGCCAGACTTCATTGAATGACCCAACATCATTGTTGGTTTTTTGACTACGATTCAATTTCTCCTTCATTGACATTATGAGCGCTGGAGCTTGTTCAATGTGAGAGCCACTTGATACTTTCTCACGAGCTTCCCATGCCTTGACAGTCATATTCGCAAAAGCTAATGCCATGGCACTATCATCCGGCTCGTTCCAGCTGGGATTCAGCCCCCATATCCATCGTGGTCGGCCAAATCCATCAGTCTCTGAAGATATGGCTGACCAACCACGACTTGCCAGCATACTGGTAGGATATCGTCGAAGATTGTATAGCAGGTGAACGTATGCTAGGAAGGGCGCAGTTGATATGAGAAACCAATGAAACCTGTCAAGCATCCTTTGCCTGAAACACGAAGTGTAGGCCTCAATAGCCTCAATGCAGATCTTCATGAGCTTTTCCTGACGCTCTTGAACGACTTGTGCGTCTGACAGTGGAATCGTGGTATATGCTGCAATCCTCATTTTGGAAAGGGAATAAGTGACATAATATTGCGTCATGATGAACAAAGCGGTAGTAGGATCACAATGACTAAAGTATTGCGACTCTAGTCTTCGCTGGAATGAATCGATTGCCTTCAATTTGTCAGAGACCGAGATCATAGGGTTTTTGAATTCGTTAGATCGGAAGTTGGGAACATGCTCCTGCACACTAGCCCATATTCGACGCCGAAACTCGAGTATTTCGTACTTGACGATACAGAACAGCATATCAGTAGGAAGTTGATGCACCAGAGGCATTGCGCTCATCTCTGGAGTAATGTCACTCTCGTTGACATTTCGCGGGAGAACAACCTGCCAGTCCCATGACAGTGAAGAAGGTCCAGCTACTGCTGCTTCAGCAACTTGACCTTGAAGCCATACGATCTGCCACCAAAGACGGCTTCGCATTTCTACCTCAAATGATGAGATGTCTCTGCCACGAAGATTCAGATGATATCCATTTCTCCTAGCACAACGTTCGGCAGATGCAATCATGCAGAGAAGTAGTCGAGGATCTACTGTTCTTGTCATGGATATCTAATGATGGTCAGTAAGATATCTCTTGATTTTACGACAAAGTAAAGATATTGCCTAAAGGGGTGCACATACCAGACATAGAACTGTGGCTGACAGAACTGTTCGATCCGAATATCGTAGGAAACCTGACTTGTGAAGTGCAAACCGAGCTGCAGATTGAAATTTCGATATCAATACATGTTTGTCTTCTCCAAAATTGGTCAAACAAGTAGCACTTCGCATAGATGTCATTGCTGTGGAGTAGATTGAGAATAACAAGGCATGTGTCGATGGCAATAGGGATGACATGTTGTTGATTGCGTTGAATAACTGTTGTTGAAGACTTGGTGCATGGAAAGCGCGTAGTAACGGATGGACGTTATCCAGATATGTCTGCCAAAGTTGTAGAATATGATGTGTTGAAGGTTGAAGACTCGGAAGATCTATAGAGCCAGCGATGCTTGTGCTGAAAACTAATGGACTGCCGTACGTTTCAAATGCGAGGTCATATGTAGCAAAGATGGGCTCCGGCGTTGCTATGTCATCATCTTCCGAACACCCTTTAAGTGTTTGTTCGGCTCCCTCAGTCTATTCATGTCTGTTTAGTACCAGAAAGCGAATAAACGGCGGACAAGAGCTGTCCTTCAAAACGTACTTTATAGACGTGAAGTGCCGGTCCTATAGTTCCTTGCATTGCGGGTTCTTGATTAGCTGCCCTTGTATCAATCGCACGGGTAGTAGAGCTGCTCGTGTTTCCATATCGAAGAGCATCAACGTCCGCCCCAAAGGATTTTAAAGCAGCCTCGTATCTCCTCAAACGCGCTAGTAGCTCGGCTTCTGGGAATCGCCTCTTTTTCATGCCAGAATCAGCCTGAACTACTGGTACACAGACAATATTTCTTGTCACGCAATACGTGCAAGGATCTTTCTTATCGCATTTCACTTTTCTCTTGTGGCACAATGCGCAGGAGTGAGATCTGAGAGGTGTCAAAGACGACTGGCCAGGACTGCTCTGATTTGAAGTCGGCTCCATGACCTCTCTCCGTCTTCTTGGACACTAGATCACAATACTAGCTTTTGCCTTCTTTTTGAGATGATTGTGTAGCGGAACATATTTCGAGCAATGCGGATGAACACCGATTCATTTTTCGTCCAAGCTGCCACGGAGAGATCTAACTGGCGTCGGATCGGACTATTTCGAGGTCAGGTGGCGCTTGGACGAGTCAGGATATTATGACCCACCTCAACACGGCACGCGCCTCAGGTACAAAGTAGATTAATCCTGTTGGTGTATCAACAGCCACTACACAATTCTCGCTGTCGGAAAGACATCTCATTTTTCGGCATTCACGATATCGCACGTCTGAATGCATGAATAGTCTCGTCTGTACATTATTGAGCCATGCACTGCTTCTCGATCCCGAAGATGAGCGAATTGAATCTGGTATAAGAGGCTAACCTGCTCAGGAATAGCGTTGGTTGCTAAACACGCTTGCCCCATAAGTATATGCAACTTGCTTATGTGCTACATAGCTAATTTTGTGCCTGAATATGTCGGCAGTGGCTTCAAGAAAGTTGCTAGAATCATCGTCTCCTGAATCTTGCTTCATCATATCATATGTATATAGAATGAGGCTTTTGAGAATTTTAGAATGACGCGTATACAGAACTACCCGCGTAAATACGCCTACCTCCGTGGAGGAGACCTTGATCAAGATCCCAGCTACTTAAATGACTATAAAAGGTGATACACCATACCTTGTACGCCGTGTCAACCCTTCTTGTCTTTACTTCTCGAGAATCTTTCACTTTTAGCCTTTACTTTGATCAAGAACCATGGCACCACCTTTCCCTCCTGCACCACCACCAAAGTCTGCCCTTGGCCGCTATCGGCTCCTTGCCCCGTCAGCAGGAGTCAGAGTTTCACCTATATGCCTTGGAGCCATGGGTTTTGGTGACGCCCATAAAGCCCGAATGGGAGAGTGTACCAAGGAGACAGCCTTCGAGATTCTCGACACATTCAAAGAACTTGGGGGCAACTTCATTGATACCGCAAATGGATATCAAGACGGAGAATCCGAGCTCTGGTTGGGTGAATGGATGACTTCACGCAAGAATCGTGACGAACTTGTTCTGGCAACTAAATATTCCGGCACCTGCATTCCGCACATGAAGGATAAAGTCCAGGCCAATTTCTGTGGCAATGGCACAAAGTCAATGCGCCTGTCAGTAGAGAGCTCTCTCGAGCGTCTTCAAACATCCTACGTTGATCTTTTGTATGTCCACTGGTGGGATTATGCAACGCCTATCCCCGAACTGATGCGTAGCCTCAATGCGCTTGTTGAGTCTGGCAAGGTCAATTATCTGGGGATCTCTGATACGCCGGCATGGGTGGTCGCGAAAGCAAACCAGTATGCACGAGATCATGGATTCGCGCCTTTTGTCGTCTATCAAGGCCTGTGGAATGCGTCAATCCGCGACTTCGAGCGTGACATAATCCCCATGTGCAAAGATGAGGGAATGGGTTTAGTACCATACGGGACTTTGGGCCAAGGATGTTTTCAAACCGAAGCAGCCTTCAAAGAGCGTCAAGTCAACAATCCCGGACGTCAAAAGAAACCGAAAAGGAACGAGAGAGCTATCTCCAAAGTGTTGGAGGCACTGAGCAACGAAAAGAATACGAGACTCACAGGCGTTGCCATGGCGTATGTTATGAATAAGGCGCCTTACGTCTTCCCTCTCGTTGGATGTAGAACATCCGAACAACTGAAGAGCAACGTCGAAGCTCTCAATATTGATCTGAATGATGACGAGATTGCAGAGATTGAGAACGCCTACTACTTTGATCCTGGGTTCCCTCATACATTCCTAAGCGGAACACTATTCAACAATGACGATACTGTCCAAGAGGTTCCTCATGGACCTGGTGATGTTTGGTTGACGAATGCGATCACCAACATTGACTGGGTTGAACCATCAAAGCCAATCAAACCTGTTCATTCATGAGAAGACAACTTATTAGGAACCAATTATGTGGATAATTCTTGCAATGTAGACCCATTTTCACTTCTTTTGGGTAAATAAAGAGTACAAAGAGACAGTCATTTATTCCCGATCACCTTAATCGATGATATTGACATGGATGTTTGACTTTAATCGCATTTCCTTCTTAACGATGCCATTTAGCAATACTGACATAGGTATGACCACTCGATGTATATGTCTGAAGTGACTGATTGGAATGAGTATATAGATAAATAGCCAGAGATCCCAAATAAGTTCCAGACGAGGTTTGGGCATCTATTGAATGATTGTACGCAAGGCTTGACTAGGACCTTAGGCAGACTGCTCAAAAGTAGATGTCTTCTTCACGACAACTAAACATTCCGTGAATGAAGCAAATGAATATGATTTTTATCTGGCTCAGAACTTTGTGGATATTATACCATTCTACAAACAATCTGCATCGTTGAACCCCATCTAAGACGACAAAATTCAGCCTCCGCATTCTAAAAATGGCTAAGGTGCCAGGGCTTGACTCTTATAAAGTATTCGACCCGATCCGTTAGACTCGTCAATATCACCCCTTTTGTATATGACCTAGGAGGTACTGATGATGAGGATGGACAATCTGCGTGTCGATTACAAACGGATACTGTGTAGATTCCGATCTCGCATTGATGCGTCACTAATGGAGATGTAGTGGGGGAACCGTAGTGGGGGTAAAGTGGTTTATAGCTATTGGGGGTCGCGTTCGGACCCACATCCCACCAAAGTGTGCTACATACCCCCCGACGTGATTTCTGCTTCATACAGGTTCAACAATTTGTGGTAGTAGATGCCGGTCTACGTTCAAATAGGTACCGAGAAGAATCCCAGGAACAACTGCCAAACAAACCATCCAGGCAAGGCTTATATCGCATCAGGGGCAACTGAACCGATCGGCATAATGACTTCAAAAGCCCCTATCGACGTCCTGCTTTATGGACTTGGAGCGTGGGTTCCTAACCCCGATGAACAGATTGCAGAAGCTAATGGTTCCTCCAGAATTGGCTCTTTTTATGCATTTATCCTCAGTCGCTCCGAAAACGTGCGACTAACAGTATGTGCTCGTTCAAATTACGAAGCCGTCAAAGCCAACGGCATTTCCATTACCAGCGAAAACCATGGCAAACATGTCGTAGTCCCGTTCAAAGGTATAATAATTCGACGATTGCTAAAAGTTGGTGTCTGACATTTTGTAGTGGTCAAGACCGTCGAAGCTGGTACTACATTCGATTACATTGTCTGTGCCCATAAAGCCATTGATCAGGCATCTGTACCAGCTCAGATTGCACCTGGCGTTGATGAGAAGAAGACAACAATCGTCATCATTCAAAATGGAGTAGGAAACGAAGAACCATTCAGGAAAGCATTCCCCAGCGTCAGCATCCTGTCTTGTGTGGTAAGTTTCTTCTTCTGCGTGACCGACCACGTCTAACATTGCTAGACCTGGGTTGGTGCCTCCCAGCCAGAACCGGGAATCGTGAAACATACAAAATCCGAAGATATGCAGATTGGCTTGTTCGAAAACTCCCACGTAGATGCAACACTGGAGCAACAACGACTTGACGAGTTTGCAGGTCTCCTGACTACCGGCAAGACAATTTTCCAAGTAGTGCCTAATATTCAAGTACAACGATGGGAGAAAGTAGTGTGGAACGCCGCTTGGAACTCACTTACGACACTGACACAGCTTGACACGCACTCCTGGTTGTCGTCATCATCTGATGCAACGCCAATGACCCGTCGACTCATGACAGAGGTTATTGATGTGGCTCGCAAGTCTGGGGTTTCAATCGAATACAGTCTTGTTGATGATCTAATAAATAAGATTCTGGGTATGCCGCCGATCGGGAGTAGTATGATGGCTGACTTCCAAAATGGGCGACCGATGGAGGTGGATATCATTCTTGGGTACCCTGTCAAGAAAGGCCGAGAGTTGGGCATGCCAATCCCGACACTCGAGACAATCTATACGATCCTGACTGCCATCAACAAGAAATTGATTGAGGCTGCAGCAAATCGGCAAAGATTGTAAACATAGTCTAGGATTAGACCCACTGGACATCACAGCAACATCTCATTCGTGAGGAATCGGTCCAAGTACCCCAGTCGTGGGGGGTTCTGACCCCCATGTTGTTATATATTTGGGGTCGAAATGGGGTTGGATGCATACGTTGTGCATTTCGGCAACAGTTTCCGAGAGCGACGGTTTGATGGAGAGGGTATGCATTCAAAGTCGGGATTCTGCCTTCGCACCATGAGAAATGATCAATTGATTGTGTTGTAGGGAACTCTATCTCTGCTTCGTCTCAAGACTCGCCATATACCAAATGATCACAAATACTTCTCGAATTTTGAGCCAGCGAATTGATTTGTATCATTTCCGGCCATGTTCATGACTACAGAGTACCCGTAGGCAGTTCAAACTCATGTTTAGGTGCACCCTTCACCCCCACGTCCACGCAATATACATCCCCTCCACGTTTAGTCCCCTCTTCCTCCACAGTAGGATCTCTTGCAGTTGTGATCACAAGTTCAGTTCCCGCAAATGCTGGACATGTGACATAAGCCGTGGGCAGGTTAACCTCTCCTATTGCTGAGCCATCTGGATTGAGTCTCAAAACTTTGAAACCTCGCCACAATGCTGTCCATATGCAGTCCTGCTCATCAATGACTAGTCCATCTGGGTTCACCTCATCCGGTAATCCAGCTGTCTTGGCATTCCAAAACTCGTGTTTGTTGGAAATGGCTCCAGTGGCGGCGTCGAAGTCAAATGCATATATCGTGCGCTTTCCGCTATCTGTCCAGTACATGATAGTGTCGTCAGAGTTCCAGGCAATTCCATTTGGGCTTTGTGCTTCGAAAAGAACTCGATGCACGCTTAGGTCAGGATCTAGGCGAAAGAGAATGCCTTCAGGACGTTCTTCACCGACCAGACCAGGGTCAACCATGGAACCCACCCAGAATCGGCCATGTGAATCGACAGCGCCATCGTTGCTGCGCATTCTGTATTATAAAGCTCTCGTGTCAGCTCAGGTCTGTTTCATAAAGCATTGTCATGGCAGGGTCGATAGCTTTAATGTGATTGTCGAACAGGAAGACAGCATGACTTACATCTCTACTCTGTCAATCCCATCTAGATCTGGGTTCCACATTCTACAAATGTACTTGATCTCGCCAGTCTGGGCATTGACAGTTGCAAACCCATAGCGAGCACCTGCGATATACTCTGATGACGATCCCTTGATGTTGGCTGTTACGCTTTCGTGATTGTCAGCAGCTTTCATCATTTTGATAGATTCTTGACCCAAAACAAACTCACCCCAGATTATCTTGTGTCTCAATGGTTCGAAGAAACTTTGGGCCTTGAGCTAAGTTGAAAGTATGAAGCTTTTTGCCTACTATGTCGATAAAGCGGCATTCTTGACGTGTCTCATCGTAAATCGGGCCTTCCAAAAGCTGGCCTTGGACAGATAAACATGGCTGTAATGATGTGCATTGTCAGCATGCACCGAAACTGCTAATTATGCGACGAGACACCTACACTCGATACTGTCCACTGTTGCATGGTGTTGAAATGCACTGAACGCAGCGGTGACTAGATTCGCTGAACGAAAGTTTGATTGATTGACAGGGGAACTGCAGCCAAGCCACTGCTGAATCGCGCTAAATGGGATGCCGGATTCGATTCCTGGGGTCGGTGTAGCAAGTGCAACCGCTGGTTCGACTCGCGCCTTGACTGCTGTGGCTGTGGAGGAAAGGGGGGAAACAAACAGGACTACGAAGATTTCCAATCGATGACATAATTAGACCCGTGGTTGGATGATCCCCCACGTAGAGGATGTGGTCTATAATAGTCAAACTTTGAGCCCCATCTTGGGCACCACTATGAACTTCCCCACCACCAAAGAGTCAGTGTGCGGCGTGTGCATGCTTCCTGGATCAGCTGTACGGAGCTATTGTGAATGGGGGATAATATGAGGGATCAGTGGGGGACTCATGGGGTAACCAGGCGGTCCCACAGAGGCTGGCGGTGCATTGAGCGTTGACATCCCCGGGTAATTGCCGAATGGGTAACCTACCCCACGGGGGCTGCCACACATCCGGCATTGAACGTGTGGGTTCCCCCAACCAGACAGCAAAGAAAGGAGGCACATAAAGAGACACTCGGTGCTAGATGTGCCAAGCCAAGTTTTTGAAAGTAGGTTTCTTCTTTGATTCAGAAGTTACGTTGAATTGCACGCTGCATACCAAGTTCAAACAAAATCAAGATGGTATACCTTGGATTACAAGGAAACCGGCTTTTAGCTGGCATCACTGTCGCGTCTGGAATGGGCTTTGTCCTGTTCGGTGGGTGTTCCTTGTTCCGCCCAGGATTATTGCCAAGAAGCCAAGACGGCCTCAGCCTGACCATTGATTCTTAGGATATGATGATGGGGTCATGGGTAGCATCCTCACTGCCCCTTCGTTTGTGGACACTTTCAAACTCAACTCCAGCATGGAGGGCTTGGTGACAGCAATCTTCATGATTGGCTGCTTCATCGGTTCCATGACCACTGCCTTTTCCGGATCACGCTTCGGACGACGGACCCTCGCACATGTTGGCACATTTGTGATATGTGCCGGCTCAGTTCTTCAAAGTTCAAGCTACAATGTTGCGCAACTTATTGTTGGACGTATCGTCGCGGGTATTGGTCTCGGTCTCATTGCGAGCAATGTTGCTATCTGGCAATCTGAGACAGCACCACCTCACGCTCGGGGTATGCTGATAGCATGTTCCTTAAGCTTGCTTATCGTTGGTCAACTCATCGCATATTGGCTGGAGTATGGCGTGTCAGACTATCCAACCGACTTCTCATGGCGATTTCCTATGGCGTTCCAGGCTGCTATAGCCCTTTTGATGAGCGCTCTAATGTTCTTCATGCCTGAGTGTAAGTTTGCTCCTTCGACTTTGTTCACCGAATTGGGTTTGAATTATGGGAAACATCTTGTTGACATTGCTTTGTTTCCAGCTCCTCGATATCTTATGTTCAAAGACAGAACAGAAGAAGCCACCTCGGTTCTCCAAGCCCTACGACCACACGAAACCGCTGCTACAGTTGCGCAAGAAGTCGCCGACATTAAACAGGCAATTCTTTTGGAGGCCCATGCTCAGAAGGGGTGGCGTGATCTATTGAAAAAGGACAGAGTTAGATCTCGATACCGAGTTGCCCTGGCCTGTACAGTCAACTTCATGCAAGATTTCAGTGGTAGCTCACCTGTAAGTGTTTTGCGAAGAAGTTATCAGCCTCTCCATTAGAAACACAACATTGCATAACCATAACTAACCAAAGTGACAGATTTCCTATTACACGACCTACATTTTCCAGAATTCTGTTGGCCTTAGCCGTCATATGGCTCTCTTGATGTCTGGTTTCTTGCAGGTGTGGTTTCTCATAGCTTCACTTGGAACACTTTACTCTATTGAAAGAGCTGGACGTCGCATTTCTTTCATGGTCACTGGTGCCGCCATGTCAGCTGTTATGGTTGTACTAGCCGTCATGATAGCTATTGACACCAAGACATCCGGCATTGTAGCCACCGTCATGATCTTTGCCTATCAAGCTTTCTACACTTGGGGTTTCATGGCTGGAGTCTGGGTATGTACACCAGGAATTGGTTTCACCTGCATTGAACTTGTATGCTAACGAGTGGCTTAGACATACGGCCCGGAGATTTTACCTCTTGAGTACCGATCTAAGGGTGTAGGTCTGGCAAACTCAACTCTTTGGCTTTTTGCCTTCGCCGTGACAATGTTCATCCCATCTGCCATCACAAACATAGGCTGGAGGACTTATATCATCTTTGCCGTTTTCAACCTCTCTTACGTACCCATAGTCTACTTTTTCTTCCCAGAGACTAGTGGGTTGACTTTAGAGATGGTTGATCTTGCATTTATGGATGAAACAAAGAGCCCTGTGAAGCGAGCAGCTGAGATCCGGAAGATGCTGAAGAACAACGAGCATGTCACTCTTGCTGAAGAGATTGCTGCAAAGGTGGACCTTGGGGAAACAAGCGAACATGTAGAGCAGAAGGTTTAGTGATGTCGGCGTCGCTATGTAGGGCCATGCTTCTTGCTTCAGTGATAGTACTGATCAGCAACCGTCAACAGACGGATAGATTAGCCCTGTAACATGATATAGCTGCTTCAATTGATTACGAAGAATTATCTGGTCTATCGTCGATTTGCACGTGGCAAGGTACTGGGACATATTTTGACGTCTGAGAAAGAAGAACATGGTTAAATATGATCGATCATAGTTGGACCATTGAAACAATCATAGTTGGCTATCCTTGGTGCTGGCTGATCGTCGGTGATTATAATCGATTGTGTCATGAATGCTACGACAAAATCCATATACAATGATATTCTATGGAATATATTCTCTCTTGTTTGAGAGCTGACTGTCATAAATGCTCTTGGCGCTGATAGACATCTTGGACTGTGTTAATCGCTCCTCTAGATTACAAGATTCCTGTCAACGACTTGGTTATGGTGTTTGATTTTGAATTTGTCGATCAAAAAGGGGCCATCGCACTTCAGACCGTCCAATGCAGTCACAACGATGTTCGTTTTTGTTGACATTGCAGTACATTTAATGATAGCTACTCAAGGACAACCCTCTCATGTAAAGCTGCTATTGCCACTCTACTCTAAAGGATGTACCGGAATCCACCGGCAATTTGAGCCTCAGTCGGACCATGTTTTCCCAAACTCTCTCCACGATCCATCTTCGCATTCAATCTACTCAGATGGATTTTCGTAGCAACAGCAAATGCAATCGCCAAGCCCGTGGCTGCAACGCATACAGCGAACGCTGTCACATATCGAGGTGATCCATAGTAGAGGTAGCTACCCCAAATGTTGGGAGTGTTACACATGGCATTGATGAACGCAATTGCTGATGCACGCTTGTTGGCAGGCTGTGAAAGACTGCCAGTGATCCATGATAGAACCACAATCGCAGCTGAGTAGAATGACGCTGGCATCAGCATCATGGCAACATAACGAGCTGCAGTGTTGAGTGATGACAACGCAATGATGTTGGCAACCAATGTAACAATCAAAGGGCTGACGATATGCCAGAAACGTTCCTGTTTACGATCCGAGTGGAATCCGTTGACTAGCATGGTGAAAACGCATAGAATGAAAGGTGGTGCAGTCAACAGGTATGTTTTTGTAGTGCCGAACCCGAGACCTGCAACCACAGAGGGAAAGAAGTTGGCAAGAGTTCCAACAATATAGTCCTGCAAGCCCTGTTAGTGAACCCTGGACACAACGACAAAGTGGGCGAATAGCTTACGCTATATAGAATGCCCATCAACAGCCAGGTCTTTGGGTCTTGCAGGGCCATGACGAGACCTCTCAAAGCACTTGTTTCTTCCGAATTATCCTCTTGACGCTGATCAGAAGCGTAGTTCCATTGAACCCATTCGCATTCAATTGAGGATAGTCCGAGAATCTTCTTGTTCGAGTTTGGCAGGATGAAAGCGAAGACGATGGATAGACCAGTTGTGAGGACACCCTCTACGAGGAAGAGCTATACCAACCAGTCAGCAAGGACACCCTTAGACAATGATCAAGGGGACATACCCATCGCCAACCTTGTAAACCAGACCGGCCATCCAGCTTTAGGATTCCAATCGCAAATAGACCACCAAATGCATTACCTAGCTGCGAACCACTGTAGAGGATGGCAGTGCGGAAAGCGAATTGCTTTCTGTTGTAAAAGAGAGATAGAAAGTAAAGAGCACCGGGGAAGAAGATGGCCTCGACACAGCCAAGGAAGATTCGTGCCATGAGAAGGCCGACGAAACTATGGACCACTGCCATGAGTGCAGAGATGATACCCCACGCAGCCATACCCATACAAATGTAGACACCAGGCCACTTGATCTTGCCGACGATCATATTGGACGGAACTTGCATGAGAACTAAATAGTATGTTAGAAAGGAATCGATAGAGACAGGGCAAGGGAACCTACTGTATCCACAGAATAGAATGCTAACGGCTGTCTGGTAATCGACAGCACTTAGGTTGAGGTCATCGGTGATGTTTGCAAGTTTGGCGCTTGCAATGTTCTGACGATCAAGATAGTTGAGAATATACATGATGACCAAGATGGGCATGATGGTGAGATCCATCTTCAGAGTGGCTTTGCGACCAAGGGCTTGATACTCGGCATCGTCAAGAGCGGCTAAGCGGGCAGGCATCGCCAGCTCTTGAGTTTGCTTGTCTCCCTGCTTGACATTTTCGAGCTGGTCCAAAGAAGTTCGCATAGCGTCGACCTTCTCCATTTTCAAGCGTGCTGCTTGGCAGTATTGCACGTATTGTGGATTGAAGAAGACTGCTTTGCCGTAGAAATCACCAAGAAGGCTCTTCGATTTGAATGGAAGATGGTTGGTGCCTGCGATGGTCTTTATGGTTTCTTTTCATGTGTTGGTCCTCAGCAGGATAATCCAAGTCAATACTACCAAGTAGACAGGAAGCGAAAGGATCAAATTGCAAATTCGACCCAGAGGACAGGCCTTCCAACCCCCACGTGGGGCAAAGGGGTGAGTCTGGACGCGAATGACTTCCACTCCGCCCCGCATGTTTTGGACACAGCTTCCCCACGGGGAGTGGAGCGAGAAGCTGCTCCACTGCCGTAAGCACCAACATTCATTCCCACTGTCTTGTTGGTCTTGTGATGCCAAGTAGCGTCTGCTAGCGTGTCTAATTCCCAGCTTTGACCTTGAAGTGCAAGTGATTGCCGGATTAACCCCTCCCAACAGTTACCGATCCAGTGGTTAAGCAGCTTCTGGGCAATTATGCTAGCTAGTAGATATGATGGATTGGATGGCTTTGTTAGTGAATGCTAGAACTGTTCCCTAGAGATATACAAGCCCAGTTGGTCCGGTGCTCAAACGCAGCATGGTTGTACCCCACTTCATACACCTGACTAGCGTTTTCATTCATTCCTTGTTTCCGCTGGATTTCCGTGGATCATCGTGCCATCACCAGTGGGATCAGAGGAGTCTAGCGGAGCCAGTGGAAACAACAACAGCACTGTGCCACATGACCCCCACACAAGCCCTAATATTGCTGCCTTAATTGCTGCCTTGGTTTGAATGGTGGGCATCTTGGCTCGAACGTGGGGGATCCTACCATGTGTGCATGAAGACAAGAACAAGAGCGCAACATTGCCAAGCTGACTATGCAATCAGAAGATCAATATTCTCATTGACAACCATGGCTACTATTCACGCCTCTGAGGTTGCCAGTCATTGCAATCAAGACTCATGCTGGGTTGTCATTCACGACAAAGTATGGGACGTAACAAGTATGGACGTTTTCTCTCCAGCCGGTTTACACATTGACTCACGACATGTGCAGATTTTCTTAATGAACACCCAGGAGGTGCATCTGTCATTCTTCACAATGGCGGTAAAGATGCCACAGAGGCCTACGGAGAAATACACAGTCCTGAGCTAGTCTCGGAAACTCTTCCGCCGGAATCATGCTTGGGAAATATCCAGCCAAATACGCTGCTAAAAACAGAAGAAGATCCCGAAGCACAAGTAGACAACTCGAAGCCCACTTATCCTCCGCTTAGCTCGATCGTCAGCGTGAACGATTTTGAAAAGGCGGCCGAAGGATATCTTTCGGCTTCTGGTTGGGCATACTACTCATCCGGCGCTGAAGATGAGATCAGTATCAGTGAATCATATCGAATCTTCCGAAAGATTAGTCTACGTCCACGTATTCTTCGTCGTGTCGATTCTGTCTCAACATCAACTTCGATCCTGGGATTCCCATCATCTCTCCCCTTCTATATCAGTCCGACCGGGATAGGGAGATATGCGCATGTAGATGCTGAGGCTATCATAACGAAAGTTGCTGGCAAAGAAGGGCTTGCTTATTGCATGCCTAGTACTGCGCCGGTAGACGCCATCTTCTCTGCACGTGTTTCGCCATCCCAACCACTATTTTTCCAGCTCTACGCAAACGTCGACAGAAACAAGACAACGGCCTTTGTGCGAAGAGCTGAGACTTTAGGTGCCAAGGCAATATTTATGACAGTGGACTCACCTGTTCTGGGTCGCCGGGAGCGTGATGACCGTGTCAAGGGTACAGGCAATATTCCATCGGGCGTAGCAAAGACATCTTCATCTGGACTCCTTAATCCACTTTTGACATGGGATGACGTTACTTGGCTGCGTCGTCTCACAAAGCTACCCATCGTACTAAAGGGAATTCAAACCGTCGAAGATGCCATTCTCGCGTATCAATCGGGTGTTCAGGGCATTGTCCTGTCGAATCACGGAGGACGGTCGCAAGATACGGCTCAGACTCCAATTTTGACGTTGCTCGAGATTCGCAAGTATGCACCACAGCTCTTGTCAAGCGAAGCTCGTTCTCGATTCGACATATTCATTGATGGTGGATTCCGGCGTGGCACAGATATCCTCAAAGCGTTAGCATTGGGTGCATCAGCTGTTGGAGTCGGTCGTCCATTCCTATATGCTTTGACCAATGAGTATGGTGAGGAAGGCGTGAAGAGGCTCGTTTATATGCTGCGTGCTGAGATCGAGACAAATATGGCCCTTTTAGGTGCCGTTAGTGTTAAAGATCTACTACCAGAGATGGTGAATAGTGAGCGTGCTGAATGGCAAGTCTCAAGGAGAGTGAAGCTATAAGTGTTTCAATTATTCGATAGATGCTGGGGTGCTTTCACATCAGATAGACTATGTTAGCTATATAAATCTCAACGGTACCGTTTCGATTTGTTTGAGTATCGCTACCCAATTGTTGATGTTGGTTAAACCATCCTGGCTTAAAGTTCGACTAAAAGCGCTGTTTGCGACACCCATCTATTCCGTTTTTGGAAAATAAACTGCTTGAGCAGAAGTCCTTCATCTTGTCTGACACCAGATCCAGCAGGAGATTCGCACATTGTACATCTTCTGACGCTACGTACTAGCATTCTCTGCCTGCTGCTCTTTCCAGCGATATCCTTTCTCGATACCGAGTCTCTTCTGAGCTGTATCACACAACTTCTCGTCCCCACACTCACACTCTGCACCCTTTCTCAACCATCTGTATGTAATGCTCCACCTGTCTTCGCGTTTCCTGATTGTTCCATCTACCAATGTGTCTGTCTTGCGTTTTCTGATTCCGTGCGTCCAATGAAGTCGCGAGTCCCCCGACATCTGCATCATACTACGAGGTGCCAAGTCGACTTCAACTCGCTCCTCACCCCTCTGAAACTGCATCATGACAGGCGAACCGAGAGATAACGCATAGAGTTGATCGTATGCAGAATGCGTATCAACATGAGGTGGAATTCCAGATCCTGGCGGATAATATTGTAAGCAGACCTGCTCTGGGGGTCTTCCCTCTGTGGTAGGGATGAGAGGTCGAAGCCAGTCTGGAAACGGCTTGTAAGGAATATCGGCATCAACACCAAATGTCTTGTAGTCGAATGTGAAACCAAAGTGTAGTGAAGATCTGCCTGTTCGTTCTGGCCATTCCAGCTCGTTGCGGAATGTTTTAATGAGTTCTTCCTCATGCTCTGCCGTGATGAAATCGTCTTGCCAGAATATGCCTGACGGTTCAGTTGGACGTGGTAACATCCTGGTCGGAAACTTCTCACGACAGCTCAGATGTCATATTGCAAGACCGATGAACTAAATTACGTGATCCAGATACCCACTGTTTAGACGACGGGATATTCAAGTGAGATTAGCTATTGCTTAGAAGCACTCTCAGATATACGCATGGATTGTCGCTGAGGGTTTGCGATGAGCAAGCCTCTAAACAATTTGACAGGATCGCCAGATACGTCTGTTAGGTGCAAATTTCAAACAGGAAGATGGCTCGTGCACGATTGGCACCGGCATCAGCTGTTCACCAGCTGGCAGCTGTCTAGCGCAGGACCAGCACTTTCCCAGACGATAGGACAAATTGATGTTTATTCTAACTTCAAACCCATAAATCTAATCAAATTCTCGGCCTTGCGACACACCAGACTAACTACAACAAGCTAATCAATGTTTATATGTCCATGTATATTGAATCGATCCCTAGGCGTTTGAACTTGGAAACCATGGTTCTTATATTGCCGCCTTTCCCTTGTCTAATAAATGACAGACTGCTCCCATCTAGGACCCTAGATGTAAAGCTGGTGCAATTGATGTTCTAAAGCAACGTGACAACTAGGAAAGACATGATGTGGAACCGGAACTAGACACGTATTGCTTGGTAGATATTACCATGCGTAAAATATGACATAAACAATTGCACTAGCGATGTAAATGCACTTCTCTCAAACGCTTCATTCGATCTTGGAGTACGAAGGCAATGCCTAGCAGAAGCTCATGTGGTATAACTTGCTAATTCTCATGTTTGACTTTCAACAAAGGGTCGGGCAATTAGTCTGTCTCTTCAGCCTATGCCATCACCGCCAAATAAGTACAAATCTTGTATCTGCGTAATTAAATTGAGTTATCCTATCGCGTTCTTTGATGGCTTAGTATCTTGGCAGCATTGATCCGATTTCAATCCAGTATCCATCCCCATCGTGTTCTCAGTGGCGTATCCCACAGCGTGCAGCTTCTGTGGGCGTATCTGCCATGTTTACTAAGCATCAGAAGATCTCGGCTTGCACGGCTCATAAGTGCATGGCAGTCTCTATTTGAGAAAGACGGTGATTTAGTTCATACTGAAAGAGTGGCAGTGCTCGAATGTGACCAGCGTGTGGTCTAAATGGATACGTCAGCCATTGGCAGACTGTCTTGGCAAGTAAGCTGGGTGCGTTAGCGCGTATTGCTCTCGTTATGGATTCGGCACCACCTCGCGCAATTGATCTTCTTAAATCCGACTTCAAGACACTAGAGGCCTCCAGAACCGCCGAATGCCAAGCATCACTGCCCTCTTTCTTTCCCACTAGATGTCTTGAACCAGCAGAAATTCTTGCCATTTGATAATATGCTCACCTCAGTGGCAGGACGAGGAAGGGCCAGAAGAAAGTCTCCTCAAAGGATGACGCGTCCGATATTTCCATCACGAGAGTTACGGAACATGTATTTAGACAGTCATGGCTGAACTGAATAGCCATGTTCCGAGTGCTGGTCTGCATCTTGGGGCATTTCACAAGACGTGAGCTGGATCATTTTTGAACCATGCGTTTCTTCCATGCTATCACCGTAATTCTTGCAAGTACTAAGTTAACGATCAGACAAGTATCAGGTGTGTTTCTTCGATGGAACTGCTCATAACAAGAGTCATTCTTACAGTGGACAGGAACTTCAATCCGTCGAAATACCATAGAAGATTCAAGCCGCATCATAGATCCAGTATTCAACCACGGAAATTCATCCACAATACTCACGTTTTCTCTCGACGAGAAGACAGAAATCCGACTCGTTCTCGAGCCTAACCGAGAAATCATCCGTGAAAATGCAGTGGTTAGATACTTATCCACGGATGAGCACGATGAAAATATCGAGCATATGGCCCTTGTCGATCACAAAGTGTTCAAAGGTGACACGTTCATACGATACCACGATAGAACAGTCTGGAATAAGGTCGGGTGGGCAAGAATCATGATTCACAAAGATGAATATCTACCTGTATTTGAAGGTGTTTTCACAGTAAAGCATAAACACCACCATATCCAGACAAGCAGTAATTATCTTCGAACAAGGGGCCAAAAGAGTTCTTCCGTTGTGAAGAGATCAAAAGAGCACATGGTTGTTTGGACAGACTCGGATGTTTGGCGATCAAATGATGTGAACGACGAACGACAAGACTCTGAATCAACATGCCAATTCGACCTTGATCTAACCTTGGACGTCGCTACGGAAGAGAAGGACAAATCTGAACAATTATTCAGACGGCAAGACTCAAATCCCTACGGCCCCGGCTCTGATCTCATATCCAGCATTGGCTCAACTGAGGGTTGTCCGCAGACGAGAAGGATTGCAATGATTGGCATTGCCACCGACTGTACGTACACAAGAGACTTCGACTCACCGGCTATGGCGAGATCCAACATCATACAGCAGATCAACTCCGCCTCCCAAGTATATGAAAGCACGTTCAATATCTCGCTTCAGATTCAAAACATCACCATCAGTGACGCAAACTGTCCGACCACAGCTTCATCCTCCGAACCATGGAACATTGACTGTGCCTCTGACATCACGCTGAGCAATCGATTGGATCTTTTTTCCAGATGGAGAGGGCGGATCTCTGACACGAATGCTTTCTGGACCTTGTTGAGTACTTGCAACACGGGTAGCGCCGTAGGTCTATCTTGGCTTGGTCAAGTCTGTCGTCAGGGTTCAAGCCGCTCAGGAGGAAACAGTGGATCAGCTTCTGGGGCGAACGTAGTCGTCAGGACACCCACAGAGTGGTTGGTCATTGCACATGAGATAGGTCATATCTTTGGAGCCGTCCATGATTGTACGTTGGATACCTGCAGCCAACAGCAGTGTTGCCCTTTGAGTAGAACGACATGTGATGCAAATGGACAGTACATCATGAATCCTTCAACCGGTCGCGGCATATCACAATTCTCTCCTTGTAGTGTTGGCAACATTTGTTCCTTCATGGGAGATGGTAATGTCGATGATTCATGCTTGGTTGAGAACACGAATTCTACAACTACTCCATCAGCTCGATGTGGAAACGGTGTTGTTGAGACTGGAGAAGAATGCGATTGCGGAGGAACAACGCTGTGTGGAGATAATCCTTGCTGCAATCCTACAACGTGCAGGCTGAGGAGCAATTCTGTCTGTGACTTCGCAACGGACAATTGTTGCACTCAAGAATGTCAGTTCATCACCAATTCTACGGAATGTCAGGATGGTAGGACATGCCAAAATGGAGACTGTGACGATCAGCCAGATGGACCTCGCGCGAATGATCCGGGATGGTTCGACCAAAATAGAACCTGGGTAATTGCCGTGGCCGCTTCTGTTGGTGGTCTCATCGTCCTGGCAATTCTAATATGCTGCGTGTGGAGGTATCGTAAAAGAAAGACGGTGTCTATTACAACGTTTCCCCTACCAGGAAGCCGTCCTGGGATGGGGGTTGTAAATCAGGGCGTTCCACCTACAGTGTTCAGAGCGGGCACTCTACGAGTGACGCCTCCTCTTTATATGGCCACGAGGCAGCCACTGACAAGATATGCTTGAGGTACAGACCGGAACTCGTTTGAAGGATGGAGCTATTCATGACACGGTGTCTAAGTATGGAATTGAAGAGTTCCGGATATCCTAGAAAGTCAACGAATTGACATCATTCATCTAACGAAAACTCGTCTTAGAATACAGCGATACTTACATTGATGAAATTCCATAGCGTCCGCACTAACGTCCCCACCTGCTATTCATGTTGACTTTTCAAAACTGGCCCTGGGAGAAGACCTTAACAGAGCGAATTTGGCAGGGCAACTGAGCCACTGCAAAGTCTCTGCGCCACAGCGTACATCAAGTCAAAAATCATGAACCTCAAGTTCAACGCTGTCTGTCAATCTCTGCGCGTATACAAAATGATCGCCTCAAGCTGGTTCTAGTAGAAGTAAGTACGTGCCATAGCTTATTGGGTTCCGAATCTGGAGACTAGGAAGGAAAAACAGAGAATCGCATAAATCTAGCCCAGAGAATAGGGGGCCAGTGAATGCTCCCGATTGGGAAAGTAGAAAGCGACGGCGTTGGAACAGATGTGGTTGGATAAGGCTTATCGTAGTAAATTATTTTCGCAAACTGTGTATGAACTGGGACCTAGTCTGCGAGTTTGAAAAAATGACTAGTTAACAAAACAGTCGTCGCCCTCTTGGCTAGACATGTTTCACGTCAACATTAGAATATCCTTTACTCTCCTCGTAAACTTCGCAAATACATTTACCAGAATATCACATCTTCAGAATGAAATGATGCAGGAACTCACCAGGAAGCGAGACAGGCTGCTACATCGTGAAAACATTCGAAAATGCGGCGAACCTAGATTTTGGATCATTGGTGCTTGCAGCATCATGCTCATGTTCACAATCACGTTCCTCACCCTCGGCAGAATCGAGCCGTCCCTTACAAATCCATATGGTCGCGAAAATACATCAATTCATGTCGACTGTGGCAACAATACACATAAAGCTCGAGAGATGTCCTGTCATTACGATATAATGGCTATAGCTTGGATTCCCGAGCCCTGTTATCAATCGGCCATCGCAAATCGGTATCTCGATATGTACGCCTGGAAATTCTACGCAGGCCCAGACGACGAATCGGAGATCCCTTTCGAAGCTATAAAGAATGGCGATTATACTCATATGTGGACGAGCAATTTGTTTCATGTAGCACATTGTCTGTATGCCAGAGAGCGATACCTGGCGGCCGTTTATAATGGGTTGCCGATCGATAGCCAGGCGAAGGTCACTCATTACGCATCGGATTGTACTATGTTCTCGGTGAATGAGATTATTACTCGAGAAGCAGTGCAGACAGAAGTCGAGGTTGTATATCTCTCCTGCTCGGCTAAGTGGTGGAAAGTCTGACGCTTGGAGCCTTGTTAGCGATGACGCGGCCGCGAGTTCTCAGGGAAGATGCGAATTACTGACGATGACGACTGGGAATAACATTTCAAAGTGATTGTTTGCTTTGATTGTATATTAGAGATATGCTTTTTGCTAATTTAGCCGGTCGGGGGTCAATGATGCAGAATCGGTAAGGGCTGTCTAAGGTCGAGTCTAAGCTGGTCGCCCAATTTTCATAATTGCTATCTTGTACAACTGTTCGAAATGATAAATGAGATGCTATGTTAGTTTGTGTAACACTATGGCGATGAATGAATATTCTCGTTCTTTTCATTGACGTGACGGAATGTGTCCAGACGCATGAGACGACAAGGGTGCGTTCAATCGACCCAATTGATAGAGGAGCCATCTACTACGTCTGGCAAGACTATTCGGCCTACAAAGTTGGATCCCGATACGGTTCATTTAACACTGATATCTCCAAACAATATATACGTAACTGGCGAAACGGTTGTGAATTCTTTTTTTTTAACGCTCCTGATGACAGAGGAGTTGGCTGCTTCTATTAGCCGTCTAGTCTTTCAAGCCAAGTATTGAGAAGATGTGGTAGAGACTAATGATATAGCCTCATATTTGAAAGGGGATTCTGTAAACATCAAGTGTGATGGAATCAAGACTAGAAATCGTAAGATGAGGACGTCTTAAAGATAACAAAGACGTTTGTTCCCCCTAAAACTGCCCCCCTTTGGTTTCCTCCC
Organism: Phaeoacremonium minimum UCRPA7; assembly: GCF_000392275.1. Classification (NCBI taxonomy): domain Eukaryota; kingdom Fungi; phylum Ascomycota; class Sordariomycetes; order Togniniales; family Togniniaceae; genus Phaeoacremonium; species Phaeoacremonium minimum. The sequence goes on from NW_006920940.1 coordinate 242,317, forward strand.
GGGTTTCTGATTACGCCGCAATGCAAGATGTAACTACCTACCTGCAACTTAACGTGTCATCTTCAACCGCACAAGTATTCAATACAAGTACACATTCATGAATATCTCAGCCTCTCTACGAAGAGGGTCGTGTATCAACTTAGAGAACGGTACTTCAAGGCTGCTTAATTTTGGAGATCCACACATTCCCTGGTCGGCACGCCTGTTTGTATGGTTATTGCCATAGGCTATGGTGGCGCTGCATCATGAGTTGGGGGAGCATAGTCTTACCCCCTGCCAGCAGTCAGGTGACTTATTCGCTATTACTTACTTCATTTTTATTCGCTTCACTTAGCTATCATTATACAGAATACAAGAATGGCTACCCCTTCATTCTAATGAGTTCTTTTTGCCCTGGAGGCTTCTTTTT
>NW_006920940.1:242749-244862 GCF_000392275.1 Phaeoacremonium minimum UCRPA7
TTAGTCAGCAGTAGGCACTGCTGTTTCAATCAACTCTGCCTACATTCGGCTACACTCAGATCTCGGCTAACACCATGCCATAACCTTCCCCAACCAATCAGTCGGTTAAGTGCATTAACACAGCAATTGAGTATTCCTTTTTTTTTTTTTTTTTTGGCTACAACCCGACCATAGGCAATTACCTAGGTGCCTGCATATTGAATCTTATCATTGCCATCTAATCAAGGCTCTCGCAAGCAACGGCAATGGCAATAGCTAGAACAAGAGTAAAGAACAAGAAGACTAAACACCTGGCTAAATTGGATAGACGTTTTCAGGCCCCTCAAAGGACCGACAGCGACTCATCTTACCACGCTTCATGGCACATGACTAATTCGACACAATGTGCAGCATCGATAACTCGACTCCGGAAGCCATTCACACCATTTTGCCTGATTTTGGATCAATACAAATTGTGGCTGATGTTTCCGAATACGCACGCCCTAACCTTGGCAAAAGTTTTAACAGAGTTAGTTTTCCTGGGAGCATTAGCCTACATCATTGCGGTCTATGAGGGTCTTTCGACTAGGGTTTCATCCATTGCCGTCTCGGTTAGACCGTTAGGTCATTGTCATTGAAGTGCTATTGTGACAGCCCGGCCCGCAAATGTTGATTATATCTCTAAAAGAATAAGAAACGATCGTCTAGAGCTACACTATTATGACTGTCTTCCTTCCGTGATTCAAGAAACAACATAACCACCATCTATCTTGTAAGCTCCTCCTGTAAGATACTGAGCGTCGTTACTTGCTAGAAATGTTACAACCGCTGCGATATCCCCGGGCTGTGCCTATCGTGCTAGAGGAACATTGGCAAGCATGGCATTTCGTGTCTCTTCCGGCCAGGTCTGTGTGAACATGGGTGTCTCAGCCCCACTAGGATGAACTGTATTGATCCTAATTCCACATTTTCCAAGCTCTGCAGCCGCAGTATGGGACAAGCCTCGAAGCGCAAACTTGGCCATTGAATATGCAGTCAAACCAATAGTGGCCCGAAGACCCGAAGCCGATGAAGCCAATACAATACTACCAGGGTGGCCCAATTTTCTCATCGCACGGCCACAATGTTTCACACCTAAGAACGCTACATAGTCAAAGTCAGCAAAAGGGTCATAAAAGTTCGTAGTATGGCCCAATATCAGTAGACTTGAGAGCGAGGAGAGGTGTGCATGTTGAAATGTAGTTGTGTCAAGCATTTCCCAAGACACGATTTGACAGAACAGTAGCCAAGGGCTTGGACAAGCATGACAGCCATTTGCTTGGGAGGTAAGCTCACCTGACTGGCAATTTATCTCCATGACCTTGGCATACAAGTCCACAGGTGTTTCCAAGACTGAAGTTGACGAGTAAGAATAGCCTGCACATAGCAAAGCGCTGTCTAGCCGCCCGAAATGTTTCACAGTCTGTTCAACAAACGATTCAGCATCGTGTTCTGCAGTAACGTCGGCAATCACCGTAAGAATACGCTCGGCAGATTTGGGAATGATCGAAACGAGAGATTCTCGAGCTGACTGGAGATTGGCATCGTCGATATCTACCATCACTACTTTTGAGCCCTCCAAGAGAAACCTGCGGACGGTTTCCAGGCCAACGTGACTGGCCGCACCTGCGATGATAGTTACATGGCCTTCAAGTCTGTCGCGGATTGGTGTCGGGCCTGGAAGAGAAGTCATGGCGTCTGTCCCTGAAAAGGATGTGTCAGGAGTGTAGATATGAGCCCTAGGCCAACAAAGATGTCACTGTATGCCTATGCAGATGGATATGGCCAGAAAGACTTCAAGGGAAACACTAAATCATGTCTCGTAGCTTTGAACCAGTTCCAGTAGCCAACATGACTCCGGAAGAGATCGAAGAGGGAAATAACAACACCGGGCGATACGGTGATAAGATATACACGTTTGTGTATGGGTGGTAATGAAGACTGAAGATATAGAAAAGATAGATGACAATTTTAATTTCGACCGTTGCTTCAGATTCTTATGATAGTCTGCAATAAAGTTGATGGTTTGGCGCATTTATGCATTGACTCTTGTTCCAACACCATATGAATATCGTACTGAGTTGGGGGAGCAGGG
>NW_006920940.1:245049-263557 GCF_000392275.1 Phaeoacremonium minimum UCRPA7
ACTGCTGCCCTGTTTCAGTACACAGCGATGAATCTCAACAATCACAGTGTATGACGTATCATTGAATACTCTGAGCTTTCATTTCTAGTCATTGAGTCTGAGTCGATATTGCACAAAAAGCAAATTCACGTGTGACATTGATGATGACCTATTTCATATCAGACACAAGTAGCTGGAGTTTGTCGGACCAAGGTAATCGTAACACTTGTCATCGCAGAGAGCTCATCTAATTGAATACAGTCCCAATCATCCCAATAAGAAAGGTCTAGTAGTGTAATGGTAACACAGTACTCATTGAAGACCACAACGACCACCCTGCAAAGAGCCCCGGCTTGTGGCCGTAGGGCTGCGAGGTGAAACTCGTGTGCTGCACTATACTATTCTAAGTTCGAATCCTAGCTAGGCCGTGTTATTCTTTTTTTTTCTTTTTTCTTCACGGAGAAAAAATATATAGTAAAATCCATTGGAAAGCTTCCGGGCCTTGTCGAGATTTACTTATATCTTGATTGGGCCTATGTACCACGCAAGGATGTAGCTATTGAAAAATAGGAGCAAATCGAGCCATGACTAGAATTCACATTCTCATCATTTGCCCTGCTTAATATTGAATCACAAAATTTGACTTGTTACGCTGACAATTCCTCTGTTTTGTATACGTTTCTCGAATTTCAAGACGATCGTAACACCCCAAATGAACCCTACAGTCTCGTACATCTCATGCGGGAGAAGAGCCATAAGTAGTCAAAGCTGGAGGATTTTCGAAAAATTGAACTTTCATATGCTCCTATCACATGTGGCAAGGAAGGCGAGTTTCTTGTCACGGAACAATAAAGTTGAGGGTACAAACTAATGCAAAAGCTCAACGAGTGCTTAAATCACTCCATATCGGCGATGATATTTAGAATGTTGACATCGCTTCTCCGAAGCACAATCTATTAGTGAATTGATTTTCCACCAGCCTTCACTTCTATTTCTACACTATTCCTCTCAGAAAGTCAGGCTTCCAGTATATCAGAATATGAATATTGTTCATGAAAATATGCTCATATTGCCATAAGATAGAATAGCAATCAGTTGAATCTTGTCTCATCTATATTGTTGACTTTTGAAGAATCCATATATATCCGAATCCATGAATCTACCAGCGCACAATACAAGAAATCCTAGATCATACGCTAATGCAAGTTGCCTACTTGTGGGATCCCCTCGCTGACTCCCTCTACGTGATCCTTCGCTCATCCTACAGATCCACAACATACGCAAGACTGATTTGATTGGAACCAAACCATGATCGTCTCGCGTTAAGCAATTACGTCGAGTGGTTGGGATTAATTCGTCCCACATTCGACTTCAACGACTAGGCACATTGACTTTTATGAAAAAAATCATTTGGCTACTATTGTCATTTCTATTAACGCGGAGTCTTGAGAACAAGCCCTGAAAAGCAGATGACGAGCTGTTTGAATTACACCTCTTTTGTCTCTTAATTATGTCCCCGATCTCCGTGATCATCGTCGGCGCCGGCCCGTCCGGCCTGCTCCTAGCTCGACTGCTGGCTCAGTCCGGCATACGCGATATTCGTCTTCTCGAACGAGAGACACTTCCGACGGACGACCACCGTGCTGTCTTGTATCAAGCCATCTCACTTCACGAGTTCAAACGAGCGGGAATTATAGAGGATTTCAAGACAGCCGCCCATAGTTTGAAGTCTGTTTGCTGGCGCGATGCTGCCGATGGAGGCAAAAGACTCTTTGGCATGCCGGCCAACGACACTCTTCTCATGAGTGTCAAGGGATTGACTGGAATCATCAAGCACCATCTAGCTCGAACAGACCAAGCTGAGATTTTGGTTGGCCATGACGTTGTCAGCGTCGGCCAAGATGCCACCAAAGCGTGGGTGGATGTTAATACGCCTGGTGGAAGAAAGAGAATGGAAGCGACTTATGTCGCTGCTTGTGACGGCGCTTCTAGTACCGTTCGCAAGTCTGTGTTTGGCTCCGGGTCCATGGAAGGCTTTACCTGGGATAAGCAACTCGTGGCTGCAGATGTGAGTCCAAGCACTATTGCCACTATATCGGTGATGTTGACTCAAAGTCAAGATTCGATGTGACGCATCACTGCGATTTCCAGACATTGAAGAGTCCAACTTGTTCATTCATCCAATGGATGCATGGATTCTATTTGCTCTGCCAGGCGAAACCAGCTTTTGGCGGGTAATTTATCAGGACTCGGCTACAACGGACCAGGAACTTGTCGCAAATGCTCCTAATAAGATAGGAAGGCTGTTGAGCAGTCAATCCGAAGCTCCTCCATTCGAAGTACTAGCAGCTCGACCATATCACATTCATCAGCGATTGGCGAATAGTATGGTTAAAGGTCGAGTGGTTCTTGCTGCCGATGCAGCTCATCTCTGTTGTCCATAGTAAGTGGAAAGCCTAGACCGCATCCATCAATCTCTCTTTTTTGACGCCTAGGCTTATTGCATATCACAGCGGCGCATTAGGCCTTAATGGCGGTATCGCTGATGTGGGTTCATTGGCCGACTGTTTGACTGCCATCAATGATGATAAAGCGGATCAATCTATCCTCGAAGTGTACAACCGAGTTCGCCGGGAGAAGTGGCAATCTTACATTGATCCCGTCTCGCAGCGAACTATGAAACTAGTATATAGCGACCCAAAAGACATCATCCCAGATCATCTAATATACAAGATGGCTAGAATGTGTGAGGAAAATCCGCAGGCGATACAGGGCAGAGCTGGTCCGGTAGGGTCGACTCTATGTGCCATTGATAGCACTTTGACTAACGTACAATAGGATCCACTGGTTCTACGATATGATTTCTCGCCACATTATAAGACTGAGTAAGAATGAACGAGAGACCTCCAAGTTTTATGGTCAAAGTCGTAAAGGGCGAAGTAAACGTGGCTGTCTGTTCAACATACCCATCAACGGCTGGGATCGGGAAGTCCCATTTGAATGAGATTAGTTCTATTTACGTAAATTCGAATCGTGATTTCAAGTCTTATTCTAATTCCATCGACCAATCCGCTGCAGCCTCTGCATGAATCTTGGTCGTGTCAAAAAGCGGAAGCTCGCTATCATCACCAACCAAAAGACCGATTTCGGTGCATCCCAGGATAAGACATTCTGCTCCAGCCTTTTGCAAATTTCTGATGACATCATAATATCTTTGTCTTGAAGAATCATTGATGACACCAATTACAAGCTCAGTGTAGATGATGGAGTGCACGGTCTTTCTGTCCTCCTCATTTGGAATGAGCACCGCTAGCCCATGCTTTTCACCAAGCCGCGCTTTGTAAAAGTCCTTTTCCATGGTGAAAGACGTGCCCAGCAGTCCGACATACTTGTAACCAGCCTTGATGATTCTCTCTGCAGTTGGATCAACAATGTGAATGAGCGGCAATTGAGACGCCGCTTCGATTCCATCAGAGACAAAATGCATGGTGTTCGTGCATAGTACAATGGCGTCTGCACCTGCTAGTTTGAGTTTTGCAGCTGCTGCATTAAGAAGCTGGCCGGCTTCTTGCCATTTGCCTGTATGTTGGAGCTGCTCGATCTCAGCAAAGTCAAAAGAAAACACGATACATCGTGATGAATGCAGGCCACCCTTGACTTGACGAACTCGCTGGTTGATAACTTGGTAGTAGGTTGTCGTCGACTCCCAGCTCATGCCACCTAAAAAGCCCAGAGTCTTCATGACGATAATGTGGCAAATATCAAGCAATGCGAAGCATACAAGTTCAAATCTACATGATGCCGTTACTATTCCATGAAGAGAGATATGAGTCATTTAAACAATGTAAGCAATCAGGTGCCGACCAGCTGACAGCCAGCTGACGCTGAGAACTTGTTTGAATTAATCTAGCCCTAGTCAGAACTCGGACTGAGATTTAACTTAAAGTAGTACATCCAACTCATGCTGATGCCGGTGTGATCCATCGTCGTAGCTCAGCATCTGTTGCGTTCTCTACGGATGTATCATCAGGGATATTCACATTAAGGTCAACGTAGAATGGCCGACGATGGTTTGCGTGGTAAGGAGGTGCGCCGTCGTTTGTTCCAGTATCATGTGGACGATAGCCAGCAAACGTCAAGACCCATCCGTTTGGGCCAATGTCAGCCACCGTGGGCACTCCCGGAGCCAAGACCCGTTTACCCACGTAATGCCAGCCAGCATGTTTATGTTCAGCCTGCAGAATATAGAACACCTCATTGGGCCCAGTAGAGTTCCACAGATTGTCTGGGTTTTCTTTCATCACCTTGCGGTATGGACCTAGAAATGTGTCGGAAAACGCTATTGCTGATTTATAAGTATTGTGATTGTAGGCGCCGACAGAATAGGCCATCACAAACTTGCCATTGATGGCGCGGATATTGCCTGTCTCTATAAGTTTGAAGCTGTCGTTACCAGCAACGTAGTTCTCTGAGTTGAGGTTAACATCAGGGAGCAGCAGGAACGTCGGCCCAGTCCCGGGTGTCTTAGTCTTTGGGTTATCCATGGACCATGCCACCACGCCGTCGCGTTTCGGTCTCGTAGACTTTTGCTTCTGATAGACTAGGTATAGTTTGCCTTCAGGGGTAAGGAAGTATTTGCCGTCGTAATTGGCGTCTGTGTTCTTTGAGAATGACCCAACAAGCAGCTCGTCGCCAATCCAGGAAGATGGTGGGACAGAAATATCATCACTATTCTCTGGATGGGCATGGACAATGACAGACCAGTCCCAATGACCGTCGCAAGAGGATGAGTTCCTAATGTGCAGCGTTACCACTGCATCCCATGAGCTATCTGCAGACTGATGACGATGGATTCCAGCGCCACCGCCGCATATCGACACACCGTTCTGCTTGGCTTTGTCCTGAAGCTTCTGGCTGCTACGATACTTGTCGGTTTTGAAAGGCTCGTCAGCGCACTTCGGTTGCAAAATCTTCCCACATGTCAAGTATGCATGTGTCGTTCCCGAAATATATATTCCTTGGTTGTTCTTGTATGGGATATGGTATGGATCTGAGAAGTATCCTGTGTGATTGGTCTTGATAGCCTCAGTAATTGGATTGATGGCTATGTTTGCTTCGGCCTGTGCTTGTTCTCGTACCGAAAAGACAGATATTGTGTTGTTGATGAGTGACAAAGCTCCGGGCAACATGATATGAACAGCTTGGCTAGAGGTCTAGTTTGAGAAGTGTGAAATGGAACAGTGATACAGTCTGCACTTTGACGAGGATACGTTCAAGCGAAGCAATTCAAGGTGTACATATTAGTTTAACCCATGACAACCTATGGATAATTGATTTATATATGTAGAGAGCAATGTTTGGCAAGAAACCGAAACTTATATTACATGAGACTAGAGGTTCACATTTAGAGGTTTCGAGATTATTGACGGACGGCGGATGATGCTTATGACTTAGTAACCCAGGAAGAGCTTACGTCATTCATTCATATCCCCTTAGCCGATATTCCTCGTGGTCCTATTGTAGATCAGATTTTGTGCGACTTCGGGCTATCGGCACAAGCATGTTAGGTTTTGGATGACAGCAGATCATCTCGAATATCAGTAGCGATCATTACAAATATCGAAACGACATCCGTACCAAAAGCCTCCGTATCTCTTAGACTGTATTTTGTGCGACAGTTTGACGGGTTATGTGATTTCAACTATAGGTCAATAATCGCTGAGTAATTAGCGTTTGAAGTAGGGATATCTGATGAACATTGTTATGTCGAACTTTCCAAATTTCAGAAAACCAGGTGTGTCGGTGACATGATGTAGAAATGTGAGCGAAATCCATCAAGTAACTCTAATATTAGCTTGCTGTCAACATCGCATCGAGAATTGATTGTTTACTTTGTTCTACTACGAGAAATCGTTTCCTAGCAGCGTTTACTACATTATCTATTACAGCTTCGAATTGATCCTGATGCTTGCTAGTAACTATCGCCTGTGCGCTCCCGTCGGCCACCAGTTGCCCGACGGACGCCTATCAATTGCCCCACTGTAGATGCGCAAGGCCGAGGTTCTGAAGTAGCTCGGCCAACCAGCTTTGAATGAGGTGGATATGTCTGCGCCGCATGCCATTTGAAGGGTCATAATAGATATTCTTCTCTTAGATCTTTTTTTTCTGTCTTGGATAAACGGGCATAATGAAATTGAAACATGTTTGTTGACTTTTCCAACGTTACGGTACAGTATCTGCAATGCCTTCGTCTTTCTCCCTATCTTAAGGCAGCACCGAAAATATCGCATGCCAAATCGTGAATACAATTCATTTCAGGAAAGCACATGGGTAGCAGTCCTTGTAATAGAACTTTCAGCCTCTCTATAATGGGAATGAACACCACTCATAACGTGTTGAACTCTGACGGAAGGAAGTCTAGTATGCCCGAGCAAGCGTGGAGGATAACAAACGTACATATACCCTCATGAGCATCACCATTGGCATAGATAGATGAATAGTTTTAGCTAAGATCACATATCCTAAGCAACGACGATTGCATTCAGTCGGCGTTATTAAACTACTTTGGTCATTCAGGTACATATGGTAATGCATGACAAGACCATCATCGTATCTGCATTCAGAACAACACTTTTTGCTATCTTTGTAATAAATATATTTCGTTAACTCGAAAGGAGATAGCGTGTAATTTCTTCAATTCGAAGGCTTCTCGGTTGTCCATCCTGAACCAACACCGAGGGCATCGTCAATCGCCTTGCAGTTTTTCGACATATTCTCACTAAGCCATTGGTTATCTAGCTCATGAAGTACCGATTCAAATTCCCAAGCCTTTCCCCCCTCGACATATACAGCCAGGTTTGTGTGAATCTCGCCGTCTTTTTGCTTGGGCAGGGCAGTGAAATTTATGGCAACATCTCCGACTTCCTTTGCTGTGTTGATAGGTAGTCCTCGTTCTTCCCAGATATGTTCGACTTTTGACGCCATTGCGGTTCGAATTAGCGAGGGACACAGAATGTTCACTCTGATGCCATGTAAGCAATAGAGGTTTCTTCGAATAGATCTGAAGAGACCCATGACACCATGTTTAGCTGGTGAGTATACAAACAATCCTGCTTGTTCTTTGAAAGCAGCTAATGAGCCTGTCAATAGTAGCGACTTGTCCTTTTTGCTATCGTTGCCTTGGCGAAGGTATACAGCAGCGATGCGGGAGAAGTAGAGTGCTCCCAGCAAGTTGATATCAAGAACAGCAGTGGAAGGCTGGCGCTCTACTGTCTCAAGATCCAGCGTGGCGTCGAACCAATTCTCGCCCTCAGTGACTCCTGCAATCGAAAGAGCGTGATCAACGTGGCGGTGCTTCTCGTAAGCGGCACGGAAGAGAGCCAGGTTATCATCGTAGCTCCGCACATCAACGCGCCGAAATATGACTGTTCCCGTTGCTTGGGGGTAGTCAGTCTTTAGTTCGCGAACTAACCGCTCGCAGCCTGCATGGTCGATATCGCCGAAGACCACATGGGCACCGACTTGATAAAGATCGCGGACAATGGACTCCCCAACACCATGAGCACCTCCTGTTAGAAGTTGTTAGTCAATTCGCCGTTGACATGCATGTTGAGGTGTGCGCTCAAAAGCGGAAGACCATCAGGCCTTTCTAGCTCGTGTTCATCGCACGGAAATTATGGCTGCCATACCTGTGAGTACAATTACTTGATTCTCAAGTGATGAGAATGACCCGGGGCTTATTTGATATTTGCCCATGCTTAGTGAAGATAGAATTTGGATGACACCGGAGGAGCATTGCCAAAAAGAATATGGCGGTCAACCTATGCTATGTTCCTATGAGTGATGGCTAAATACTTCGGTAGTAGGGTGGGACTGATAGCTGACTAAATTCATGAAGATTGGCCGTGTTCCGACCGCGATCAATCCACAAGCTGAGATGCCCGTCGGCGGATAAGTCTGCACATTGAATATCGTTCTAGATCATAAAATATAAATTAGCGCTGTGTGTAGCCTTCAAGCGAAAGAGAAGCCTGTTCAAAATATACATTATAGCCCGTATGCTAAGCCTGCTCAATCAATTTCTCGACTAGTAGCAGACTTGCGATAAGTGTGGACACTCGTCTTATGTGTCAGTACTTTGATGGCCGATGATGCCCGCAACTTTGCTAGTGAGCTCAAGGATCTAGCAAACAACAACACAGAGAATAGTGGAGTATCTATTACGGCATTTACTTAGGTGTAAGATAGAGGTTACTAAGTAGAGTAAAATGAGTAGATTGAAACTAGCATCTTTGGGTTAGCAAATGATAATGTTGCTTTCTATTCTTCATATAGTAGGAATCATAAATACAAAAGAAAAGCTGTGGCCAAGCAAAGACGGCTGCTATTCATTAGCGGCAGGTTTATTTTTCTTCGCGAGGTTTTCGTTTGCTCTGTCGACGAGCACCACCATGTGATCAATTGTGACTCTGCTATCCACAAACTCCATAACCCTCGTAATCTTCTCCCCTGTTTCGTCCATGTACAACAGGTAAATGTATTCTCCCTTGTGCATCCATTCTTCCGCTGCAAGCCCAGCATCCCTAACCTCCTCGCGGAAGGTCGCCTCTCCAGTAACCCAGAGAGTAACAGCGTTACTTTTCTCACTTTCAAGTAGTTCCTGTACCACCATAGGATAACCTGTCAAGATGGTGTTCATGTGGCGAGTAACACCGACTATGCCCTTTTTATCAAAAGGCCCCGGAGTAGGGATCGAACGGGGAGCATAATCGTAAATGCAGTTATCAGCCAGAACACTCTCCAGAATGTCTGCATCAATAGAGGTATAATGCCCAATAAAAGCCAGTGCTGTTTCAACCCGTTTGGAAGTCATTGTGATGGGTCTTGTCCTGCTAAATGTTAGATGAGGACTTCTACGGTAATTCGAAGTGCATACAGACAAAAACTCGGAAATGAACCGGCTTTAAATATAGCGCGCGAAAATATTGTGAGTCTATCAGGTTATTGATTGAAAGCTATAGCTGCATATAGCTTCTTATATCCCAAAAGTTGCACCTGGATACCGTACCGCCCTTGGTCTTCTCTGGATCCTTTCGAATCCTCAAGCTTTTGGGTCTGATCAACTGCAGCGTAGGATGTGGAACTAAGCCCAATATAAACGCCGGGAGGCCTGTCTAGGGTAACCGCTCGTTTGGCTTACCCATTACAGTTTAGTGGGAGTGTTGGCGAAGTAAGATTCTTAGTAGGATCAGCTGTAGTGGCGATACAGATCATATCGTTGAGATATATTTATCCCGGAAGATAATTTAAAGGTTATTGCTGAAGCATTTGCATACTACAGCCTAATGCCTAAGAGACATCCAATCAATAATCAAGGAGAGTAATTTTTACTGGAAATATAGCCATACATCAGCACAAACCACAGAACCTCCTCGATCTGTCGAACCCCCTTGTCAAATATCAAGAAAGATAAAAGTAGCCAAAAGCTTACAAACCCAACAAGAAACATCCAGCACTATAGAAAATAACCCACCAGCGACCACCCCAAAGTGACAATGAAATTCAATTCCACTATATATCTAACGTCAGTACTCTAGTCTACGTCGCTCCCGTTCTCCTTCACTCTAAAAGTCGAGACGTAAGCAATCTGACTGACTTGCTCGTATTCCAATAGGCCGTTCTTGGTCGTTGCGACACTTGAGAAGCTCCCCAACTTTACTCTCAAAGGCTTCTGCATTTTCACCGACTACGACCCCTTCATTCTAGTCCATTGCGAATTGAAGAGCCATCGAGGTAACCGCGTTCACCGTTCTAGCCCTATAGAAATAGTTCCTCGTGATAGGTAGCCATTTGCTCGCGCTTCTCCTAGCTTCCACCACTCTCCAACAGTTAGCCTCAATGCTCGCCCTTAAGAGACGGCAGTCTAAGCAATTGCGGCTTTGTATTGTTGGGATGCAATCCTGACTACAGGGAGGTAGCGGGCCCCTGGGGGGACTCGCGACGTCGAGAAGGTAGGGCATGGAAGGGCTCCCCAGGGGCCCGCCATTGAGGCTGCGGGTGCGGTGTCGGCCCCCTTGGGACGGCCTGTGTGGGCCCCTGGGGGACTTTTCTACTGGCCCCAGAGGCGATATAGCTGCCCTCGAGCTGGTCCGAGTGCCCGGCTACGAGGCCTTGAGGCTGGGTGGAAGGGCCTTCCTAGGGGCCTGCTATGCTGTCTTGGACCTACTATATCGTAGGCAACGATCTGGCAATGACCTGGCAATAACCTAGCGACTCAACCAATCTTTCTGTCTGTCCTGTCCATTCTCTTCGGTAAGTGAGGAGGGAGGGGGGGAGGGAGAGGCTAGGATGTCTCTACGCTTCTTACTGCCTACAAATAGGTATGTCTGCTACATATATAGCCTATAATACCTTAATGTCTGATAATTATGTGGATGATAGAGCCTCTAAGCCTAGGCAAAAATCCGACAATCCTACAAAACCGTCTTTCGATATCAGAACCTTAGGCAAGTTTATTGGAGACTATATCCGGAATGATTGTTTTGCGCAACTCCAGGACATGCTAATGTGCCTGGCGGATACAAACACGGATGGCTTGAAAGGCGAAGACATCAACGTCTGGCAGGGTCACTATCCAAAGCTATAGACTACCCCAAGAGCGGACAAAAGGTCGATCTAGCCAAAGATATGTTAACAGATAAGCAATTCTGAGTCAAAGCCAAACCTGAATTTCTCTACGCTCTTGACTGCCAAGCATTCTATAATATCAATGGAGAATATTTTAAGTTATCGAATCTACTGGGAAGATTGTATCAAAGGTTCTTAAAGATTAAATTTATAGTCCTGTCTATAACCAATCATGTCAATATCTAGATAGTTTTTTGTAAAGCCTGGAGTTTAGCTATTGAGGATGTTAAAGTATCTGCGTTGACATATGATCGCTTAAAAGTATCTGGGGCTATACGCTTTGATGAAGAGTCTCAGTCGATATTTGATCGCTTGATAGAAGGTGTTACCTTACGAGAGCTCTAAGAGGTTAAAGAATATAAAGAAACTCATCATATTTTGGTGAAGAACAAACTAGATATATTCTTACGAAAGCATTAGGATAGGTTTGCAGACTGCTTTATCGAGCATATTATTAATAAAATACTTTTATCTCTTTACAACCTAGGTTTACTTAAGGTATATTATATGTCTAACCCGGTCAAATACTATGCGAGCATACACTATGACTCGAACGTAGTGGAAGGACTTTACAAAATATCTCTATTGATAATATGGTTAGCTTGTCCTTAAGTTCCTGGTGAACATCTTGCTAATGGTGTCAATTGACTCCCAGGGAGTCAACTGTTGAGAAATCACCTGCATACGCTTTTTTGTGTCTGTACGCCTTATACTGCATGGACTTACCATATGACTCGCAGAGACAGGAGGAGAGCTTACAACACAGTGTAAATTAACCATATATATAAAATTCCTGCCCTAGGCATAAGATTGAAGAAGGCTTATTGTGTTGTGAAGTGTGATAGACTGATGTGTGTGTTGTAAGGCATGCTTAACAAGACCTACAGCCAGACAATTGACAACACCAGCCTACAGCGTGCCTAGTATGTTGCTAGAAGACTTTGACACCCTTATGACAGGGAGCCCGCAAGCTTCTAGAGAAGAAGATTCTATGAAAATCTATTGACCAAGCTTACCCAGGATCTCCATACAAATGGACACGAAAGGCTAACCCAGGCAAGTCAGCACCCGAGTTTCCCAAGCTATTCAATGCCAAAATTCTCCATCCCTCGGAGGTTACTTAATGAAAGAGCAGAATTGTATATAGGTAAGGACATGACGTGAAAGGCTGCCGGGATCAAGGAGCGCAATCTTTAATCCGCATCTAGGTCCTAGGCTGAGATCCAAGCCGTGCTCCAAGCGAAGCACGATTCATTGAACAAGAATGTGTCAAAGAAGAATTAAAGAAGTACGGGCCCACGCACACAACCACATTCCAGCACAATTATCCATCTAAACGACTGCTCCAACGCTCGCATTGACATCCGCTTCCAGCACTAGTGGCCGTGACCTGAGGATTTCTTTCATGAACCCGGCGGCGAACGCGCGCGTACATCTGCTCCTCATCGACGGATTCATCGTCGCCAAGCGCATGCCACCGGTACTTGTCATCCCCCCCAAAGAAAAGGGGAGGCTATGGGGAGATACCGGTGTCGAAATAACATTGCATGCGCAGAGACGGGAGGAGAGGCCAATCATAGCGAATCTTAAAAGTATATGACGGGGATCATCGCTCACTACCGGATCTGTGCGCATATCTTCTATTCTACCGCTACTTGTGGAGAGCCCGCCAACGCAATACGAGCGATATTGGTCTGAGGCTTGGGCCCGGGCTTGGATGAATCAATGGTTTCATGGTAGCCTTGAGCAAGATTCAATGTGGTTAACCTGGAGCATCACGCTCTCGCTGTACACTCATGATGTCACAATGTATATAAGTAGTGAATGGTAATCAGGTAATCATCAATTTCAATATACTGTATGTACGAAGCTTAATAAGAGCATGCAGTCCACTGTGTCAGCAGACTGAGCGAGCGGAAACTAGTGCTCATTGGACAGCGAACGAGTTGATGTTGAAAAAATAGACATGGAAACTGAGCACCTACGCTGGGACCTGATTGTGTACATTGCTATTGCATTTGCCCTTGGTTCAAGCTTCCGACCTGCGTCGTATTCAGACTCGATGACTTTGTCTAGCTATTCTGACAAAACTTTGGCCTTGCGACGAATCCCTTGATATTTACTGTCCCAAATTAAGCTAAGTAACACACGTACCTCTGGAATGGGACAGGCAGTACGCGGATCTGGAACGCTGTGTGGCATTGCTTATATGAAGAAAGGACTCA
The DNA here is from genome assembly GCF_000392275.1 of Phaeoacremonium minimum UCRPA7. Classification (NCBI taxonomy): domain Eukaryota; kingdom Fungi; phylum Ascomycota; class Sordariomycetes; order Togniniales; family Togniniaceae; genus Phaeoacremonium; species Phaeoacremonium minimum. Next base: position 257,940 of record NW_006920940.1, read on the forward strand.
AATGCCGGAAGAATCATATATTATCCATGACATTGCTTGTCAATTCAATTCTTTGGATGTCTCCTATGTCTTACTTTGGTCTTAATGAACGGAAGTGGCTTCATACCTAGACTCCCGTATTCGAGCTGCCTCGACAGAAATCGACCTCAACTCGCCATTCCTGACTGCTTCCACAGGCCCAAAGAAGCACATCACTGGCTTGGTACACAAGAGTCAGCGACGCGGCTGGAACAAACCATCACGAAAGCAAGACGAGCTCCCATCAGAGTACTAGTGAGAGGAGGCTAGAGAAAGATACGCTGGGAGGCTCGATGGTAGATTAAACGACGGTGATTTAATACGCGCTAGAGAGTGGAGCAGTCGATCCTACATTCATAGCCTCGCTGATGACCTTATCTTGAGTTGGGGGAGATACCCCTATATGGTCAGGTGACTATACTTATAAGCCAGATTACTTTTCACTTAGCTAGCATGGTCACGGCATCAGCAGATTTCACTTCACTTGCCCTGGGGGCTCTCTTCATTATGTGACTTACTTTGTAGTTATTGTGGCCTGTAGGCTGGGCCTGCTGCCTTCGTTTCAATTTTCAATCTACTCGCTAAATCGATGGTATGGTTTGAATACAATTCTTCGCTTCGTCGCAGCGATGAACCGAATGATTTTGTAGCAACCGACTTGAGTTTTACGGCCCAAAACACTCTCTTGATGTCTTTGTTGTCAGGCTCTACACAGATGAGAACTGACTCCCTTCCATTAAATGGATTTCGGTAACTATCATTTAGCCTTAAGATGTGATGGTGCTGGCCGACCTCGACCCGTCTTGTGTCTCCTTTGTGCGAGGATACGACTCATCATTCGGCGAGCCCATATTGTCCTATGACTAGCTGCCATCTTGCCATACCTTTCGTGGCGGCACGTTACAGGAGCGTGGCCAAAAACCCCTCGCTCCTTGGGAATCTAGACGGCAAGACTCGCTTATTCTGGCCTGCGCGTTTTGCGCGTAAATCAACTCGAACTCGAACGATCGAAGTACCTCCTCCTTATCATAGTCTTATACATGGCGGTGGACCTTCCCAGTCTCCGAAGAATCGTTGAGCATGCTTGGCGTTACTCATTGCCATGGTGTCACACACAATTCCGACAGTACACTTGCTGCTCCATCATGTTTAAGAGAGCGACGAGGCCGATCTTGTCTACTACTATATCTGCTACAAGCACAGGCACTGATCCCAAGCTATCGCAACCACAAACAGGCCTTGGCCGCAGAGAGTCCTTGGATACATGGGATGTCACACACTTCATTGACGGGTACCAGGTCCGGGCCAACGAGGCAATTCACAGGTCTGCCCTATCTCAGCGAGTTTCGATAGTGAAGTCTCTTTTTCGGCCGTACCCTGCGCACGGAATTCAGTGTGGCGTATTATCGCTCGTCTGCTGTGTGCGATATGGTTGTTCAAGCTCCAGCTTTCAGCGACGTGTCCTGATTGACTGCAGATTTCAGAGCTGTTTTCTACATGCGTTCTTCTTTAACAGCATCCTGCTAACGTGCTGTCATTAACAAGGTACCCATAACAAGAACTTTACTGGCCTAAGAGACAAGATTGACGGTATTTATTAGCCTACCTGGGAGATCAACCTGCTGTCTTAAGCATCTTGGGGTCTGTGTTCTTGTCACTCTGAAAGAGTAGCCTCATCTTGTGCTACATCGTGTAGACTAATGACTTGATAGTAGTGCAAGAACCAATCGAAGAATGAGTTTCTTGCAAGGCTTTCATCACCATCTGACACTCCGCCACGTTGTCGCGATCATTGTAATGAGCTTGATTGCTTTTATGACAAGCCAAACTGGCTTTTCAACCCTATGGATGGAACTTCTGTAATTGACGGCCCTGCGAAGAAATAAAAAAGTCTGATGACTGATGCCTAGGGTGTCATAACAAAGACTACATGTAAGTGTTCAGCTTAATCCAGAATCTCTCTTGCTGAGAAAAGGATAACGTAATACCAGGTGCAATCCAGGTTACAAAACCTCTTGAGAGCCTCTTTGAGAAAAGTACGAGCTTGGTTGCGTTTCAGGGATCGTTCTACTCACTAGCCAGTGATGTGCATAAGGTGTTGCAGACTGACAAAGAAAAAGACAAAAAATTGGGGTACTTCAAAGGGCAACAAAATAAGGTTCCACTATGCGAAAAGATTGGTACCCTCTTTACCCACTCGTACAAAGGCAGCTTTTAAAATAAGCCAAAAATATCTCTAGCACAGCCGAGGCTAGAGAAAGAGGGCCAGGAACAAAGGCACCCAAACGAAAGGAAAGCTTCCACTTTCTACCACAGATAGCAAGGAAGCCAGTCTCACCTGCCTATATAAGCTCAACCTTCGATCAGCTATCATACCATACCTCATACCTCATATCTCATATCTCATCATTCCACTTCCACATACAACTCAATTTTCCTCGGTCTACATCCGAAATATTTGCTCTTAGCAACAACACTTAGAATTTCTGAATCATCTTCGCCAATAAAATGCAGTCGCTCCCAGCTGAGTTCACTCTCCCAACGGCCCGTGTCTCTCGACGGCCCGGAACCGTGCCAGACAAGGTCAAGGGTAAGGTCAAGGCCTCTTGGATTACTGGCCCTAACGTTTACACGCTGACTACGAAGTCTGAAAAGGAGGCTCCCCTTTGGAGTCTCAAGTATCCGACGGTCGATAGGAAGCCTGTAGAGGAGGACAGTTTCATGTGGCAGTTTGAGAACTCCCTCGCCAGTGCGTTCGGAGTCATTCCCAGTCATATGCTTGAAGCGTGGAATGACTTCGACCCGGGAAGTTCTCTTCAGGAATATCGTCGCTATGCGCAAAGGGATCTATTTCCAACGTTGGACTTTTTAAAGGCCAAGAAGCCACAGTTCGTGCTCCCAGAGATTCTGTACAAAAGCCTCAGAGGCAAACATAAGTACTACATCTCTAAGCGGCGTGAAGACTTGTGTGTTCTTCACGAAGCCCTGAACAACATGATAACACGCGATCCGACTGGCCAAGCAGTACACGACAAGAGTGACGTCGACCTTTCACGTCAGATCGATACACTCGAAAAGGTAGCAGCGCAGGTCGCTGATGCTGTAGCTCATACTTCAGCCTGGGGAAAAGGCAAGAAATATCGCGCTGTAGATGGCTCAAACCTCAACGGGATTAACTTGCAATCCGAAGATCTATCTGGGGTACCCTGTCACGAAGGTGTCAGCCACCGTAAATTCAAGCGCCGATTCCTGCATACTGAGATCGAATGCACAACTCCGATCTTCACCATCGGCACGACTGCGTGGCTGTGTAACATCCTGGTCGACGAGCATTGCAACTTTGCCGGTTTCAATCACATTCAAGACGCGGGATTTGTACCTCGAGACTGGGTCCAGGTACCATTTGTCTATTCTCAAAAGGATTACAAACTTGTTTATGACTACTACACAACCTTGAAACATAGTATGTATTCTCAACCTAAGCTTGAGGATATAGAGAGGTTCTTAGGGCCTTGGAACGACGCCATGTCTCGCAATCTTACAGCAAGAGGCTTTCGGAAGCCAGACGTCAATTTACCAACAAGTCCTAGTATCCACCAGAGAAGAGGTTGGAGTAGCTGGGGTCATTGGTAAGAAACAAGTCCAGCAGGTCCTCGAATGATGGGGGATCATAAATCTAGCAGAAGACTGTCTACAGAACACGAAAGAGCCCACGATCTATGAGTCTGTTGCGGGGAACTATGGGTTATGCAAGGAATGTTGGGGCGTACCAAGAAGATCGAATTGACTTTTGTTTGAGAAGGGAAGAGGAAACAGAAGATGAAAATGAAACGTTAGGAACGTTCTACTAATTTAGTATGCTTTTTTAGGTTAGAAAACAGGTTTCTTCCTAGGTTTTCGGTGGCGAGGAGAATTTTATCGTTAGTGTCTTTTGGATGATATTGCGATTCTACCTCTTTGCCCCCTTGTATTATGCTATACAATAGTCGCCTACGCATGAGTTCTATGATTTACATGTTTCCCAAAGATCATTAGTTAACTATTATCCTTTCTCACAACATAGGAATAGTTGCAAGCAGTATTGATACACCATATGCACCAGCTAAGATTGTGTACTTCCCTGCATTTTGTAACTGGCTCTTATAGTGAAGCCTTTTGATATGAGACAGTAAATCAAAATGTTTGCCCTACTAAATCGATAGCAGTCAAGATAAAGACTACTGCAAATATCTTTTGCAAAGGTTAAGTTACATTCATTTACTTAATATTTGGAAAACTCGTATTGTCTGAAAATAATGTTTGTGTATTCATCATCTACAAGACTTCTAAAATGGCGCTTTCCGTCGTCAATTAATGTGCTGAGCCTTGCTACTTTCGATACTGCTGCGATTTGCATGCCATCTTTGAGCCTCTACGTCGGCAACTGTCGCAGCACCAATATTCCGTAACCTGCTGTATGATAGTGTAGAGCATATGGTGCTGGGACGGAGATGGTGCCGATCTGGCCCTAATTAAGAGAATACCATTCTCGGAATGCACTCGTGCCCAATCTCTGTATCGCCCCACAGTAAAGAGCGATTTTGATTGACTAGTATTGATGCAAGGGTTTTCGTTGGCTGATCTATCTTCAGCTCACCTTCCATTTACTCAGCAAATTTTAGGTCTCATACCAGCTGGCTTCTCTATATTTCCTACATATTTTGTATGGAACGATAGAGAAATCGATAAAAATCCTTCATAGCTGAATTCGTATAACACGATGAATGTCTACGTTGTTCGCATACTGATTGATATACAGCCCCCACAGTTATCAAACAGATGCTGGCAAATTTAAGACAGATCACACAAGTATAGCTCCACTCAAAAGGTCAGATTCTACAGGGTAGAGAGACAATCGTCACGCATCTCGTAAATATCGAAAGCAATGTCTATATCACCGATTCCTACGTTACAGCAAGCCACAATCCTGGCCGCCATGCAGCGGCATACGCTGGCAGCGTATCCCCTTGGTCTCGTATAGGGCGTACGGATGGAAACGAAAAGACTGGGGGGTAGATATCCTCTCGAAGGTAGGGGGTAGATATCCCTAGGTTCCCGTATGATAAAACAGCTATAAATCGGATCAGACGAGAGAGGATAGTAGTATGATAGTAGATGTAAGAGTATATGAGCTATGAAGGTATGATGGTGAAGATGTAGGTGGTTGAAGTTTAGATACGGATTTTGATATAGTTTGGTCAAGGTTAAAAGTAAAAGAGGAGAAGGAAGGAGGAGAAAGGTATACGAAAGATAATCTTAACCCTAAAGGCAAAAACAACCTTAAGACAAAGAAAACCCTATATAAGTGTCAGCCTTAGACTATCTTATAGACATAAAGCTAAGATCTAGCTACAAAATCAAGATGCTATATCTACTATTATATAATGATAGAGGCTTTAGTTATATAGTATAGTATAATATAATACGAAAGATATAACCTTAAGGACATACTATACTATATAGTAGCTATAAAACAAAAGGTCTAATATAATATAAAAAAAAGAAGAGTCATATAACCAACCCTTAAACAAGGCCTAATAATATAATGATAGTATAATATA
>NW_006920941.1:0-2787 GCF_000392275.1 Phaeoacremonium minimum UCRPA7
TTTTTTTTTTTTTTTTTTTCGACGGCCCACCTTTGCGTCTCTTCTTCAGCCAATCTCTACGTGATTCACGTGTCCCCTTTGACTAGAGCATACATGCCATCAATTGCTGACCGATGAAGACGTCTGGGCATCAACTGTATATCGGACATGTGCGGCCGAGCATGTCATCCTCAGAATCAAGATGAGTTCCACTTGCGTTCTCCACTTGCGTTCACTGTACACCGCTAAGTATACATCTCATAGCAAGCTCTGATAGAGCGGGTAGTTCAAGGGCCGATCTGCATCTATACCCAATGCATAGACTGCCATGACGAATAGCAACGTCCTTCTGGCAGAATGATCCCATTTTTTCTGAGCTGGCGATGGCTTCGTGTCAAGTCGCACCGTCAATGGCTAGGAAATGACATGCAACGCATCCGTGGCGTCTGTATGACACGTTGTTAAACGACGCATGCAGGAGACACGGCTGCGGAAGTATGTAGACTGGGATCAATCGCGTGCTTACCAGAAATCGGAACCCGGACGGCTTCAAGATCGGCAGACATAGTAGCTGCAGTCCTGATTGACGGTTGAATGTCCCCACAAGCTCACCGGTCCGTTGTGCGCCTTGGGTGCTGCTTTATCGTGCCTTATCGTACGTACCGGTCAGCAACTTGCCCTCGGGGTGTGACCCAGTCGGGCAGCTAGAGACTGCCACAGGACTGTGGTGGACGCCAATCCAGGTCCGATGCAACTGACATGACAAAGCGGGACGACCCTCGCCAACAGACGGGCTAGATTTGAGTATATTAAATTAGGGGTCTGGCTAGGCGAGCTTCAGGAGCCGCTTGAGCCGTTGTTATAGCGAAAGACTCAACCACGGATTGCCTTTCCGGTCTTATCGAGGAGGCAAGCAACCAAAAGACGGCACCGCAGGCGACACCGATGCCCCCCAATCATCCTTGCAGTCTGTGGAATGATCAACAGATCTGGACTTCTGATCAGCTTGGGCCAGCTTTCGCCGCACCCCGGTCGGTGGGACTCAAGGGGTCCGTCCAGACCCCAGCAAGAGCCGACTACACGCTTTCATCCGGCCGGCTGTTTGGCTCGTCACGTACGCACGCACGCAAGGCACGCTGGCTCAACTGCTGGCTGGACGACAGATCAATAATTAACGGCTAGATGGCCTCGATCGGATCAATCAAAGGCTTTGTGTCGGCAGAAGCACGTCAGCGGACCGGACTATCGTACATTACATACGATCAATGGTAGTGACTATCATAAATCACCTGCTTCCGCGAGACGGCTTTGGACGGCGGGAGCTGGGATAGGCCTTGGTGATTGACGGCTCTGGGCTGGCCATTGTACTACCTTTCCGCAATGTCTGATGGTCGAGAAGCAACTAAGCCTAAAGCTCCGGGCGCGAATTTCCGCGGGAGCCACTAGAGGGAACTTTCTGACCTCCTGCAGGCCCTTTGTTTGCTCCGTCTGCGCCAGTGCGTGCCTCTGGTGTCTCTTTGGTGCTCTTTGGGATCATTGATGCTCTCGACTTTGAGCATCCTGCAGGCCTGGTTCTGGGGCTATTTATCATTCCCGGCTAGCTCTCCCCTCTCCGCACCACAACTGCGCCTCGCCCACCACTATGCTCCCCACTACGACGCAGGTGTCTGGCCATACAGAGGGCGACGATTCCCCCAAGTCATGCCCATGCTTAACCTCTTGCAGCAACCCTGGCGTCCCAAGCTTACCTCGAGCGAGAAGCGAGGCCACCTTGTGTCGCCTGTCAGAGCCTGTCACGTTCGCTGTGCGCATGTCTGCAATTTCACCATCAGCGCCCTACCCTGCGGGCAATCACCCAGGCCATCTACTCTATGTAGATTACACTTTTTTTTAGGACGGAGGGGGGGAGGACACAGGGCACGTATGTCATCTCTGTTGTCTCATTAAGAACTGTATTCTCGGCGGAAATATTGTTCTCATGTGGCCTAGGGAGGAAGAGCCCGTAGCGACCTTATATGCATGCAGCTTCCTGCAATCACCATCAAGATGCAAGGCGGTGAAGGGAAGGCTACGAGCCGTTTGGCTGTCTCCAGCTGCCTGTCTGACAAACCACAGCGCTCCGAGGCCAGCTAACAGCAGCGCAGGCGAGCGACAGCCAGCTCGATTTGGTTGTCCATCTGATACGTGCAGCACGCATACTTGGGCTAACTAACACTAGTTCCGAGTCGACTCGGCACGCATCTTTCGTCTTTCTCAAGTAGGTATTTCGCGTACGTACCCGCTACCGCCACTCTACCTCACCTTTTCTTCCCGTCTACCTTGCCTTTCCCCGGCCCTGATATTGCCAATGCGTGCCTGAACCCGGCAAGAGAGCACCACAATACAGTAGGTAGGCATTACGGGGACCAGTTGATAACTTCCTGGACCACAGACGGGAGGGAACCAGCACTGTGTGAGTGTGCTTGGGCCGTTTTGCGGGCATATCCAACCTGCCATACATACATGCAAACATACATGAATGATTGAGGGACCTAGGGTACTAGTCATGACCTGCCTGCCTCAAGGTACCAACGTCGTGCCTTGCCTGACATAATCCATGGTACATGGATTACAACGCGGATGCTATGCACCTGGTGTTTCTATTTGCATATCCATCCATCCATCCGCCCATCCATCACTATTCATAAGACAAGACAAGACAGACATCAACAAGTAATTGGATAACACTGAGTTGACTAGGCGGGTCAGACTGCTGCCAATTGTGGGTTACAGCGAGCCTCTAGATGTCCTCTAGTCGGTTCCTCCCCC
>NW_006920942.1:0-3771 GCF_000392275.1 Phaeoacremonium minimum UCRPA7
TATTTTCGGATTCAAGAATATGCTCTGGGGCATCTCCTGGAGATACATGGCTAGGATCAAGATCTCCTGGAACCGCAGCCTCTTGAATGCGTGTTGGCTCCCTGCCCTCAAAAATGTGCTCACTGGATGGGTCCTTAGAAGAAGACTCGTTCTCAATGACTGATGTAGGCAATTGCGCAACGGAAGTTTCTTCAGGACCGAGGCCTGATAATTGGCCCAGATTTTCTGCCAAATGGTTCTCCACAGGTCCTTCATGCTGAGGAGATTGGTTCTTGTCAGGGTTGCCATGACTCAGATCCGAGGCATCTTGATCGCCCGTTTCGCGGAGATTCCCAGTTTCGCCGACAAGTTCACTTTGCAAAGCACCTTGATTGTCGTCTGATGAGCTGTCATCAATTGACTGCGGCGCCATGACAGCTTCAGCCTGCGTAGCCGCTTGTACAGGAACATCAGCTGTCGGCATACCCGCAAGACTTGAGATATCGTCTTCGATGGAAGGTTCAGCAGTCACGGCCTGGTTGTTCTTGATATCGTCCGGCGTATCTAAATCAGATTGTGCCGCATCTGCAAGGGGACTTTCGGGCTGCGGAAGCTTTCGAGATATCAGGGGCACTTCAACATTGGCTGATGATTCAGACGGCTCAACCTCGTCTTTCTCGACAAGAACAAAGTCATCTGAAATAGAGTCAGAGGGCTGCTCTTCTGGAGTTTCAAGCTCTGGTTTGACGTCATTTATAGGTAGAACAGCCTCAGCGTTATTTGCTTCCTGTGAAGTCGATTGTTCGCCTTGAACGGCGTTCAAATCGACCGTGGCCTCATCATCATTGGTCGGCTCGACCGATTTAGTCAAACCAGCATCTCCTTGTGTCTCCTCGGTTTCAATAGTTATGCGCGGAGAAGATGAATTATCCTTTGATTCTTCTGGAGGAAGCTCAGAAAGTTGGACTTGGTCCTCTCCATGAAGTTCTAACGCCTCTCTTGAAACGCTGATGCTCGAATCGTCCAGTGTGGGCAGTTGAGAAACGTCCTGTTCGGCGCTGGGAAGAACTTGGTGAGGTAACACTGGTTCGTTTATCAGAGGCGTGAAAGGCTCTTGATTATCCAAAGAATCAGTCAATGCTTGGTTGAGATTGCTTGAAGGAGCATCCGTTGCCGTGCTCTCCTGGTGAGCACTTTCGACGGGACCTTGCACCGGCTCCGCGTCAGACAAGTCGACACGCACATGTGCGGTTTCGGTAGTAGACGGCTCACTGATGAGGCCGTCGGGGTTGATCTCATTAAGCCCAGAAGCATTCACTACCGTAGCTACATTTTGATGGGGTAATGGCTCCTGAGACTCGGAGGCTTGAGATAGTGAGTTCAAAGTGGTTTCCACAACCGCATCTTCGTCATGAGTCTGTTGAATTGTTGGGCTTGCGGGAGTACTCGCTCTCTCTTGATTCGCATCTTGTTCTAAGGCATTCTGCTCTTGGCTCTCAGTAGGCATGATTGATGGCAATTGCTGACCACTGTCCTGTAGAATTGCAGCGTCTTGGGATTCCATTGAACTTGGCTCAATGATTGCTGGTTTCTCTTCAGTCTCCTCCTGGATCATTTGAGTCTCTTCGCCCAACACTTTGTCTTCGGGCACGCTAATAATCTCGGGATGATCGATTGTAATGCCTGCGGCATTATTTCGATTCTCATCTTCTGCAAGAGAGGCTGGTGTTGCTTGGCCCAGCCCAGCAACCCCATCCGTGGAGTCCTCTTGAGCGGTGTCAGCCAGAGTGCCTTCACTCTTAATGTTTGCATCGTTGAGTTCAACATTTGCGTGCATCTGGGCAGGAGGATTATCAGGCATAGACGAGGGCATCACTATGTCAGAAGTCTCCTGTGTGTCGCCAACCGTGTCAGGAACTGACACTCCATGTTGCGCCTGTTCATTTGCCTCGGCTTCAGGTAGAGCAGCTTCAGGTTGAGAAGCTACAGGATCCTCCTCCAATGTAGCTCCCTCGCCTTTTTGTGCGTGGTGAGTATCATCACTTTCATCATGTCCCATTTGTGTTGGAAGATGAGCTTCGAGCCCTCGAGGTGCGTCGAGTTGGAGCGGGTCAGTGTTGAACTCATTGAGCGATGAATCATCATCTTTCAGATTAATACCATGATCACTGGAATCCTCTTCCATAGGTAAATTGCTGAGTGGCACTCCTCCGGACCCTTCGGTGCCGAGTGGTGTCGAGCCGCCGACCTGGCTGGTATCATCATTCTGGACGATATTCGTTGACTCATTGTCGTCATCAACAAGCTGGCTTTCTTGTTCTTCAGGTAGTGTGCTTGTACCCGGAGCTTCCACATCTTTCATCGGAATACTTTCGACTCCGAGGCGACCTAACTCCTGGAGGACGACTTCATCATCTTCTACCGCATGCTTCGAAGCCATGTTGTCGTCACTGTGAAGGATATCACGATCTGCTGCTGTAGCTGCTGGCTGGGCAGCAAATTGAACACCACCGTCATCTTCATCAGGTGGACTTCGATCGTTTCTCAATGCAGTTGGCCCATCTGACGCTGGCCTGTTGTCTTCCGTAATGTTCATCTTTGCGCCGCCGTCATCCATATCCTCCGCTAGCAAGCTCTCCTCAATTGGATTTGAAACAAAATTGCCGCCAACGCCGGGGGTATCGTGCGAATAAAATGCAGGGTGGTCCTCACCTTTGTCCGTCTTCTCAGCCTTTTCCGCGCTTGGAATTGGTCCCAGTGTGTCTTTGCTTTCATCATCCTCTGGTTTGGGTTCCTTGTCGCTTCCTAGGGGAGCCGGGGGTGTATCGTCTACTTTGGCCGGCTCTTGAACGGCCACAGGATCGGTGTCTTCCTCTGCTTCCTTTGATTCAATCTTCGGCTCTGAATCCCGGACATTCTCGCTTGCAGCTTCGTCATCAACCGCCACTGGCACCGTATCCTCTGCCTCTTGGCTTATTGGTTCCTCAGGAGCTTCTGGCTCATCGACTTTGTTGTCGTCCGCTGGGCTTGCTTGGGGTTCGTCCACGGCATCCTTCGCTTCTGTTTCGGCTTCATCAACAGCAGCCGGCTCGCCCGATGTGGTAGGCTGTTTATCTTCCGCAGAGACTTCGGGTTGTTCTGTCGGCTCAGCAACATTCGCTCCGCTGTCCTCCGGGTCGCCTGATGCTTGATCAATCTCTGGAATTGGGCTGTCCTCCTTGATTGGTTCCGCTTCCGTTTCGCCCTTGGTATCCTGTTTCACAGATTCCGGCTCGGGTTCGTCCTTGTTGTCTTCCTCGGGCTTCTCCAAGTCGCCTTCGGGCTCTTGGACCAGGCTAGGTTGTTCATTTTCGGTATTTGATTCCGCAACGACTTCCTCATGTGGGCTTTCATCTTGAGTCTCAAGAGTTTCGGTCGATGGTGGATCGGTCGCTTTAGAGTCATTAGCAGCCGGATTTGCGTCCTTTGGACTCTCAGACGCAGCCTCTGTGGCAGGCGGTTCGGCGTCGTCAGGCTGAGTGGCAGGGGCTATCTGCTCGTCTTGGCTTTGACTCTTTTTCTCAACGTTATCCAAGTTGACTGAGGCCTCATCAGCGCCGGGTTCAGAATCGACTGGACCGCTGCTGGGCCCTTCAGTCGCATCATCCTTCGTCTCGGTTTCTTGGCTGCCAGGAGCTTCGACAACGTCCTTTGATCCAGGAAGATCATCGCTTGGCGGATTCGGCTCCTCATCGACGTTGCTGCTGGCTGCGTCATTCTCCGATACCGAGATATCCTCAGATGACTCGGGTG
>NW_006920942.1:3871-5690 GCF_000392275.1 Phaeoacremonium minimum UCRPA7
GTCCACTGCGCTCGTTTCAATGTCTTTGCTAGCAATTGTATCGCCCACAGTCTCGCTCTCTTCAGGCTCAGCTGGAGCCTCAATTTCTGGCTCCGCCGGAGCGCTCTCTGGCTCTTCATCTTTCGAGTCCTCTGGTGCAGCTTCGGACTTCTGGATCTCTTCGTCAGTGGCATTGTCTATTTGCTGAGGCTCGTCGGACTTTGCCTCGTCACTGGACTCAGCCTCTGTACTGGGAGGTTCTGAAGAAGGATCATCCGAGGGTTTGTTCTCAGTAAGTTCAGGACTTGGAGCACTCTTGGCTCCAGACTCACTGCCGTCTAACGGGGTACTCTCTTCAGGGGCATCGTCATCGTTGGCCGGCGACTCTTTCTGCTCCTCAGGTGGTGGGCTTCCACCATCTCGACTCAATGGAGCCGTTATCACCTCAGGATTGTCCGCAAAGCGGACCTGTTTGGCCGACGGTGATTCAGGTTCAGCCACATCATTACTGTCGTCTCCAGCGATGGTACTTGCTTCTGGGTTTGCCGTAGGCTCTTGAGACTCTTCAGCATCTTGAGGCGAGTCTACCTGGGGCTCAGCCGCTGCTATTGATTCTTCGGCGGGCTTCAATTCGGAAGAGTTGTCCTTCTCGGTGTCGTCGATTTGCGCGTCGATAATAGTGACGTCTTGTGGCTGTGGCTCATCGTTCGATTGAGCATTGGAGGGGACCGCTTCATCGGATTCGACTGGATCGGATGGACTATCATCTGGAGACTTTTCACTATCTTCCTCGGTTATGGACGGCTGAGGAGCTTCAGGAGCCTCATCCGGGGATCCCTCGGTCTCGGTTTCGGCGCCCTTTTCTTTTTCCTCCGAATTACTGTCCAATAGAGGAGCCTGAGCCAAGTCCGCGGATTCTTCTGATGTTTCGTTTTCACCAGAAATCTTGTCCGTTGGTAAAGACTCGTCAGTTTTGCTAGGTTCATCCGATGGCACGTCGGCTGTCTGTTCTGCGTCCTCGACTGGTGCTGAAGGCGCCTCGTCCGCGGAGCTCTCATTCTCACTGGGCTTCTGAACTTCGTCGGCCTCGCTGGGCTTCTCGATTTCAGCCTCCTGAGTTGACGACTCGCCCAGGTTCAAAGCCACCTGAGCCTGTTCCTCTTCATTTTGGGTCTCAGTAGCCGGGTTATTCTCCTCGGCTTCTGATTGTTGGTTCTCATCTGCTTCAGGCTTTGTCTCTACTTCTGCACCAACTGGCTCGGAGGAGCAATCATCTTTCGACTCGGAGACCTCGGGTTCTACAGGAGAAGCGTTGTCACCTGCATCATCGGGTTGAGCTTCAGGCTTTGATGCGTCGTCTTCACTTGCATTTTCCGGAGCCGCCTGGCTGGCATTTTGATCCAAACCATCAACGGTATTCTTCGTGTCTGACACTGGAACTGAGGCCTCGCTTTCAGCTGGAGCCTGATCTTCGGCAGTTGCTTCCTTTTCGAGACCCTCTTTGTCGCCGCCATTCTCAGGCGACTCCTCTTGGCTTGCCTGGATGGAGTCGTCGTTTTGGTTGTCCTCCGGCTTTGAATCCGGATCTGAAGATCCAGCGACCTCTGCTTGCGGAGACTCATCAGGAATCGTTGGCGGCTCGGTAGCATCTTCTTGAGTTTTAGAATCTTCAGCCTCGGCCGGCTTAGAGTCTGCTCCGGCGGCTTGTTGTCCTTCGGGAGCTGGCGCAGTGGGAGTTTCGGCTTCCTCGCCATCAGTGGCCTCTTGGATCTGGACTTCGGATGATGGCGAGGCTTCCTCCAAGTTCTTTTCGTCCGAGTCAACCGTCTCTGGTTCGACA
>NW_006920942.1:5700-7667 GCF_000392275.1 Phaeoacremonium minimum UCRPA7
GGTCCGGTTCCGTGGCACTGTCCGTTTCGGCTACTGGCTGCGGCTCATCATTGACTTCTTCGACGGCGTCATTTACTTCTGCGTTTGGCTCTTCGCCCTGAGGTGGGCCCGAATCAACTTCAGGTTCTGCAGGCGCTCTCTCATCTTTGGTTTCCTCAGCTTGTGGCTCAGCAGCTGGAGCGAGGTCTTCTGCTGTGTCCTTAACGTCCGAAACTTCTGGTTCAGCCGGTGTTGCCTCAACCTCATTCTCGGTGCTGGGAGGTTCCGGCTGATCTGCTGGGGACGAAGGCTCATCCTTTGGTTCTAAGACAGACGGACCATCCTGAGACTCGGCGGCAATCGGATCTTGGCTACTTGTCGGGACAGATTGTTCTTCAGCTTGTTCAAGTTCAGGTTCAGGTTCTTCAGCTTTCTGTGGCTCAGGCTCTTCAGCTTTTGGTTCTTCCGGAGGGCTGCCGTCATTTACAACCTCGCCTATAGGAGTAGGTAGGTCGTCATTTTTGGCCTCTGGTTCCTGCTCCTGCTCCTTTTCTGCTGCCGGTTCTGAGCTGGTGCTCTCCTGAACTGGCTCTGAGATCGGCTCATCCTGGGCGGGTTGGTCGTTACTAGATACAGTCTCGGGCGGACTTTCACCCGTGCTTTCCGGTTCTTGAGGAGCAGCAGGAGGGGGAGCCTCTTCAGGATTGGATTCTCCCTCAATCTCTCTCACAGCCTCGTTATCAGCCTTAGGTGGATCTGATTCTGGACTGTCTTGGGGCGCCGGGTCCGAACTTTGTGCCTCCTCGGCCGCTGGCGGAGGCTGGCTATTTTCTTCTCTTGACTTCTCCACCGGCTCGGGCTTTGGCTCCTCAATGGTCGAGGCTTCCACCGGCTTCTCAGTTGTTATTTCCTCCGCTTTTGGCTCAGCGGCAGGGGGTTTCTGTGAACTTGAAGCCTCATCTTGTGGCACTGATCTGGAGTTGCTAGAACTCTTAGCATTCTTCTTCGCGTTCTTCTTTCCTTTCTTGCTTTTGCCCTTGCCCTTCTTGCCGCTAGGCTTGTCGTCCTCTTCGTCTTCTACTGGTGGAGAGATTGGTGTTTCAGGATCCTTCGACCCCTCGCCGTCATCCTCGTCCAGCTTAACTGCCTTTGCGGCAGCTTTTGCCTTCTTCTTTGCCTTTTGCCTGGCTTTCTTGCTCAGGGGTGACTGTCGAGGTAGAGGCCTGTCGTCCTCATTCTCTTCCCTGTCACCGCTGGCTTCCGCCCGCTGCTGGCCATTGTCTTCTATTCACACATTAGTATGAGAGGTAGGATGATTGAATGATCGCTCCCACCTTCTTCACCCTGGTCCTCCTCTTCGGCCTCAGCCTCGGAGTCAGATGGCTCGAAGTACTTGATGTTGGAGAAGTCAGCTACTGCGACACCCTTGGAGTAGTCGGTGAACTGAATATTGGACCAATCAATGTTCGCCCGTGTCGGGCAATACTCAATGTCCTCGTTGGGGTAACTCATACTTGCGGGCCCGCAACCTGCGTTGACGCCTCGTTGGAGGAGTTGTCGAGAGGGAGGACTTGAGGGTTGCCTTTATTCTCCTCCATGCAGAAACTAGGAGTCTAGGTCTCGGGATGATGCAGCAGATACCCAAGTCCGGTGGGGCCTTGGGCTCGGTCAGGTCAGAGAGTTGCGTGTCTGCGTGTCACGTATAGAAAATGATGTTATACAAGGTCTGGTCTGAGGTGAACAAACAGCGATGATTCGAGTATACAACAAACGCAGCCAATGCAAGCTACTGTCTGTATGTAAGAGGGTATTGGTGCTATGAGATGCTTGGAAGTGTTGAGAAGTGTTTGGAAATGGGAAGAGATGATTGATAGATGGAGACGGCTCTGGCAGGCAAGCAGATGTAAAAAAGGGTTGTCTCTTGTTGGACCACGGCCCCACGATGATCCCACGGATTTCCCACTCAACCCAAGGCAAACGGAACCCCA
>NW_006920942.1:7684-12841 GCF_000392275.1 Phaeoacremonium minimum UCRPA7
AATTGGGGACTCTGAAGCTCAAGTGATCAGTATCGTGCTCTGACTCAATTGGAGGAGACGACTGCACTGACGCCACGTTGCTTCCGGTTGGACAACTGGGGCAGCAACGAGCCGGAAATTCGACGAGCTGTCACTTACACAGTACAGCAATGCAACGAAACGGGCACTCTGAATGGCGGCCCAACGACTACAATGGAACCAGGGAGCCAGATTCAGAAACATGCATTAGATGCTTGTAGATGATCAATGGGGGTCAGAATGAAACAAGAGTCGCTGGACTCTTTGAGAGAGGCCCGAGTCTCACTTGTACTCCAGTCCCACGACATGACATATCTACCCATGGGGCAGGCGTGGCTGGCAACTATACCATAATGAACCTGACAACCGCCGATGTCGAGCTTCATCAGACCATCCAGACTAGAACACATTGGGGAAATTGGGCCCCTACGTCCCCTACCTACGCCATCCGAATTTTTTCTGACACGGGATCCGACTGGTCGTTCCTGAATTGGCCGGCGTGTTTGCTGTCAGTCCCTGTCCTTAATGGCCGGCAGCGTGGGTATACCCGTGGCGAGCGATAATAGATCCCGCATGTACGGGTGCAGTGTGGGTTGCAGGAGGCCGGCGTGTCAGAGAGATAGAAAAAGAGAGATATGCAAGCTGTTGGCCGCCTGTGCTACGTGGCTCGCCTGCAGGGTGTCGCTTTTGGAGATCCTTGCAGCCAGATGGTGCCAGACACGCCTAACGGCTGCGGTATATGCGGCATCTGGCGCGGACGGTGGCATGTGTGGGGCTCTGACGGGATACCCAAGCTAGATTTTGGATATCCTCTCATGCTATTATGCTTCGACGGCGTGCGGATGTGAGCCTTGATGTCATCTCGTGTGTGTGCTCACGGTTCTGTGGCTGGGCCCAGTTGAGGTGAGGGAAATAAGAGGCTGTAATATGGGCATCGATCTCCCAGTGAGGTTCAGCCGGGTTTTCGGCGAAAATCACTTCAATCTGATATAGCATGACATGAACTAGATCAGACGGATGACCGAGGAAGAGACGGAACGAGCTGAAGTAGCAGAACGATGCTCAATGCAAACACTTTGACTTCCCAATCGCCTTCTTGAAGCGTAGTTTATTACCGACCTACCTTAGGTACCTAGGTAGCCTAGATCGCTTGGGTGTTAGGCGGCAATTGGGACTTGCTTGAATCTATATACAGTGGTCCCCCATTAATATCTAGGTACGTAGGTTGCGGCCCACCAACCAAACAAATGCAGTACTGGAGCGTGCCAACCATGGAAAGTCATCCCGAGAACGGCATTGATCACAGCTCACACTTCATCTTACACGACAGAAATTTGAGACGAAATCATGGGACAACTCACGCACTACCTTCCAGCGGTAGCCCGCGCGTGTTTTGCTGACGCTTCCGGCGCCTGGCTCGCCTCGTCCTGCTGTCATCGTCAAAAGATACTAATTCTCGAGGATCTGGAGCACATCGTTATCGTGATCAAGTGCTCCGATTGCTCATCATGATCCCGGCTTTGTTAGACCACGGTGACCGAGTTGCAGGCGCTCGTGTCCCTGAAACAATAACTTGCTTATTGCTAGTATTTACTTAGAAAAGTTAGCTTTGGGTCACTCTGTAGAGCCTGTGGTGTCGCTACAAACCGCCTCAATTTGCCATCACCAGACTATATCCTTGAAGTTTGTAGCGGTGTGGAGTGAGAATCCGCACGTGAGATCTCCAGCCTGCTAGATGCGATCTCAGGTGGCGTCGGTCAAGTGTGGAGCGGTGACGGTGAGAAACATGGAGGCGATAGGATAAATTACCAGCCACATGCTGCGAACTGGTGGCCTTTTAGTTATACGTAGACAAACTAGACCAATACGGTTCGAGTGAACATCCTGATAGCATTCGTTGTAGTCTCTATCAAGGTCAAGGCAAACTCCAGTCAGATGGCACCTTGCTGTATCTTGCCCTCCTCCATCGATAATGCAGCCTTGATACGCCAACGCCAATCACTGTACTTGAAAAGTCCAATAAGTAACGGTGAGCCTGTGAGACAAGAGAACGCAAACCCCATTACAAACTCCACTAGGTCGAGTCATCCTCTTCTTCGTTCACCGACCTCAACGTTACCGCAGATCAATTATGAACCATGCAAAATCTCAGCTTAATCCACCCCGGCCTGTAAATGCTATATCCATCACTCAAAGGCGAATTGAACATGTGGGTATTGCTTGACCGCTCACATGGCCATCTCGGCCTGCAGCTTCCTGAGCTCTGCCTCTTCGTCGTCTTCCTCGATTGCCTGCTGCTTGCCCTTGACTAGTGGCATCGTATTAGCGGAATTGTTAATGGTAGTAGGATATATGACAAGCTTACTCTCTCCATTTGCTGCTGCCGGCATGTGCTGGATCTGATCTGATACGGGGACAGTGCCTGTTTTGAGCATTTGCTCGTCCAGCTGCTCCTGCTGCATCTGCTCCAGTTCGTCTTCCAAGTCGGCATCGTCGATCGCCTCCCCGATCTGGTTGCTCGTGATGGCATTGACGATCTCCTCGCTGAGGGCATTCTGTTCGCGAAGCTTGTCCCTGTAATACAACAGTCAGTCAGGCAACTATATCTTTTACTAATGTAGAACACGTACATTGTCTCGTCCACCTTCTCCGGCGTCAGCTTGCCATGTATTTGCTTCATCGCCTCGCCAGCACGTTCCATTGCCGCTAGGGTCTCTCGATTAATGTTCGCCGATTCGATAGCATTTATTTGCTGTTCGAGGGTTCCAATCTGCGCTTGCGTCTGTTCAAGGCTGTGCTCGTGGGCCTTCTTGCGCTTTAGTGCAGCCTTCGCAGCTATCGGATACAACCCGTTAGCATACAAAGCTTGCGCACGATAAGGTGATCTGACCTACCGTTCTTGTTTGTGTTGACATTCTTCCGTGCTATGGCATCTTGCTCATCCATCTGGTTCTGTAAATGCTTCTCGCGCTTCTGTAACATGTCCAGCTGCGCTCGTAGACCCAAGATGGCATTCTTTGGGCTGTCCTTTCGCTTCTGCGCGGCACCGCCGCCGAACCAGCCCCAGACTCCCGACATCTCGGTATATGAAGACTAGATATTGAAACAAGATGGCTGACGGCTCGAATATTATGGCGCAAAGATGCGTCAGGTCGCTTGCAAGTTGGGTGCCTGGTGGCAGATGATCAAAGGCCTCCACCACACAGGTCTGGCTGATAGCGGGGTCGAGGGCGTGCGAGGGGGGTCTCGCGACTCTGGCGAGACCGTAGTTGGCAGTGATATTAGTTCGTTGATCGAGAAGATGGTGTTTGTCACGTCGTTTGAGACGTATCGTCACCGTGAGTTGACGTTGCGAAGTCGCTCTGGAAGAGTCAGGGTGGTCTAGGCAATGGCGGGAGGTATGATGCAAGCAAGCAGAGGCACATTCGTCAGGCTCAATGCGTAGCGGGTGATGACGGCGCTAGCTTTGCTTGACCTGCCGCCTGGGCAACCTTGGAACCTTGACAAACGGCTTTTGCCGGAGCTTACCCGGCTGGAATCATGTGACAAAGGCACGTGCCTCCATCCAAAACATGGACTGGAAGAAGGGGAGACGATACCAATACCATTCTCTCCTCTTCTCATTTCCATGCGGTTAGTTGGAGAAGTCTGGAATATATGTCTTTGAACGCGATTTTCTTCTCAATGATGAATGATGTGAATCTCACATCAAGGGAATGACTGATCTCTGCGGTCGATTGTTCATCGGCATCACACTCTCAGACAGCTACATCTTTCTACGCAATATGGTCACTTGCCCCTCCTGACAGCAGTTACTGTCAGCATTGACCCATCATGTCAAATGGGCCGCTCCCATCCAGTATTTGCCTATTGTCTTCATTACCACAAAGATCTGCCGGTGATAAGGTCAGATTCCTGGGATGGTAAGGCAACTGTGTGGTTTCCGTTGGCATAGTACACCCACCACCTTCAGCCTTGTCTAAGCTTGAGGTCAGCGCTAATAGTCGATACCTTCATAGCGTCACATCCTACTCAAGTGCAACCGGTGTTTTGACGCTGGAGCATGATTATCATTCCAAAGCAAATGTTAAGGCCATGGTCGACGTCAATCTGTTGCTTGAGCATTTGGGAGCAGACCACACTTCAGTCGGCACCTGGGTCAATGCTATAGGCTACGTGAAGTCTACACCAAATCAATTCCCTGGCAAACCAGGCATCGATGGTTTCCAGAGCGTTCACATACAGGCAATTGTTTTATGGCCTACAGGCCCACTAAATGTTGACGGCTACGAAGCCTGCCTAGGCAATGCAGAGACCGGCTCTGTCTAAAATCATGAGTCTAATCGCCTTGTGAGAGCTTTAAAAGGTGTCTGTGAAGCCTAGAACCAATCTCGTTTCTCGGGCACTACTCGGGTACTTGCAGTAAACTTCAAGCATCCCACAGGCATCAAGACTGGGAAGACAACGTGCTTTGGTCGATTAGCACTCGGGCCAGGTATGTCTATTATTTACCGAATTCACACTCATCAAAGGCGTTCGATTGTTGAATCTCTCGACGAAAGATTCTATGGCTCTTCTCTCCGTGCCGCTTGTCACTCCCCACCAAGGAGCAGGCGATGTAACATTCAAATATCTTGGATTGAAGCACGGCATCGGCGCGCTACTTTCTGCAACTGCACCTAGGTCCACTTAAGGTGTATGCTTTACTATCTAAGGGCATAAGTTGCTTGTGCAGCGTTTATGCAGTCGCCTACAGAAAGCGCTTCGAGGCTCTGTTGTGCGAATGGCCATTGGTTGCAACGAGGAGCGTACGGTCACGCATACGTCCGAGAGAGGGCACCAGCATTCGCGAGGCTGTCTATCTCAGCCTCTATCGGCTCTGGGCCTGCAGAGCCTGGCTGCATTTGCGCAGCGCCTTTCGCTTCTGTCGACACTGCTTGACCGACACCGCAGTCAGGTTGCCTTTCGAGGCGGCGGTGAGGCCAGATTGGGCACTTCAAGACCAGCAGTTGATCCAATCAGGCAAGTGGATCCTGGAGTACAGCTAGCTTCTCAAGGCCGTGCAGAATCCAACCGTTGTATGCACTTATCCATGACAAGATTAGGAGGAAATGCGGTGTCCATTGGATCAACGACTGC